>NC_069504.1:657674922-657849922 GCF_027579735.1 Bombina bombina
TTTTACTGAAGTAGATGACAATTGTTGACCATTGCATATTCACAAACTCATACAGGAGAACACTCCCTAACACACAATATAACTACCTATACTAGAAACACTTATGCACTTTTTCTATATATTTTTACTATGCTCTTCTTTCTTCTTTTCTCTTTTCCCTCTTTCTTTCTAGGTCACTATTAAACACAGGCTCGTCACTTTACACACTCTGTCACTCTCACATATCCCATTTCTTATTTCTGTAAACACCCTAGTTTTTTTTTCTTTTCTGACACATGGACAAATATTTTGCACCTAAATCACACGCAATGCCAGCAAAACCCAAGGATAGAAAGCCCAGACATAGTATTGAAAGTATTAGCGATATTAGACCTGAAATGACCACTGTAAATATTTCTAAAGATGATATAGAAGAAATTTCTAAACAGGTAGCACTATCTCTATCACCTCAACTTGACCATATCAAAACAGAACTATTTACACTCTCAGTAGAAATGAAAAACTTTACATCTAGACTTACAGAAATTGAATCAAGAATTTCAGATACTGAAGACTCTGTGACCAAACAAAACCTCTCTATACAACAACACGATATAAAAATTTCAGAAATTACTGACAAAATAGAAGACTTAGAAAATAGATCACGTAGGAACAACTTAAAAATAGTAGGCCTTCCAGAAACCACCAATTTTCAGGATTTAATATATTTTGCCTCAGTGACTCTGCCACAAAGTCTAGAGATTGATACCAAACTGCATAATTTTATGGTTGAAAGAGCACACCGTGTAGGCTTTATTAGAAACACATCAGAAAATACTATTCAGAAACGAGCTATCCTAATTAAATACCTGAACTTTCAGGACAAAGTACTAATACTTAGAGCATTCAGAAAAATGAAAAACCTAGAGATTGACAATAACAGAATTTTAATCTTTCAAGATTACTCAGTCCAGACAGCAACAAAACGCAAAAGTATGGCTCCATTCTGTACAAACATGATAAACATGGGCCTAGCCGCACACTTAATTTATCCCGCTAAAATTAAGATTTATATGGATAATGAGACAACTACACTAGAAACAATTGCAGAGGCCAAGGCATTTTTGAATAAGTTCCAACCTAGGTAATTATTAAAAAATAAGGAAAGTGCTCCTCTTCTTCTCTCCTTTCTTTTTCTTTTTTGTGCTTTCTGTTTATTGGTGTATGGACAGTTAATGGTATGGCAAGTTGGATAATTTTATTTTACCTTCATATAATAAACGAGATAACTAAGGTTAAGATTTGTATAAAAATGAAAGAATGGTCGAAAACAAGGACAGTCCATTTTTCTTTAAATATTTTAAACACTTATGTTCTATTAAAGATAAAGGTTCGGGTTAGAGGGAGGGGCAAGGAGGTTAGAATTTATTTTGATTCCCCCTTTTTTTTTTTTTTTTTTTCTGGTTTGTTATCTTAAAATAAAGTATAAATGGCAACACTAAAACTAATCTCGTGGAATGTGGGAGGGGTCACTAACCCAATCAAAAGAAAGAGGATCCTGACATATCTTAGAAATAAAAGAGTGGATATTGCACTCCTACAAGAAACACATCTGACTGAAATAGAACATAAAAAACTTAAAGTTAACTGGGTTAGTGAGGTTGTCTATACCCCATGTGCAACACGTAAAAGGGGGGTCGCAGTTTTAATCAGCAAAAATTTAGAATATCGAATTATAGGGCAAGAGATAGACCCAGGGGAACGATTTATTATTCTGAAAATTATTATAAATTCACGTATGTTCACGTTATGTAATGTCTATGGCCCAAATGTGCCAGATATAAAATTTTGGGAAAAATTAAAATTAAAATTACATGATTCTATAAATACGAATCTTATAGTTGCAGGAGACTTCAATATGGTTTTTAACAATATTGATAGATCACAGGCAACTGGAAATAAAACTAAACAGATCCCAAAAAAATCCTCCAGGATTCTTAAAGTATTTGCTAGCGCATTAAACATCAAAGACATCTGGAGATTGTTATATCCTAATTGCAGAGATTTTACGTGTGAATCAAAAAAGTACCGGACATTTTCACGGATAGACTTTTTTCTGGGGTCAGACAAAATTATTAACTCAGATATAAAAGCACAAATAGATAACTTCACCATTTCAGACCATGCCCCGATATCATTAGAGACACGGTGGGAAACAGACAGATATGATCCAGTTAAGAGTTACGGCTTCCCACGCTATTTAGCAAACAATTTAGAATTTAGAAACCGACTCATTGCTATATGGCACGAATATGTTCAACAGAACAAAGACTATATACATAAGAAAGAGATCTTCTGGGAAACTGCTAAGGCAGTAGCCAGAGGAGAAATTAAAAAATTCACTATTAGGTTTAAGAAAAAGCTATATTTAAGAGAGACTGAAATTTCTAACTATCTAAAAAACAAATATAACGCATATATTGCATCTCATACACAGACTAATTGGCAAAGTTACATGAAGGCTAAGCAAGAATGGGAAGTTTTTCTATCACAAAAATTTGCTATCCAAGAACTGAAGAACAAAAGTAGATTTTACAGATTTGGAAATAAAATAGGGAAATTGTTAGCAAGATCTGTAAAAGATAGGAAACCGATGCATCACATTAAGTCACTAAATATTGATGGCAAAAAAATATTGAACCTTGACACAATCAAAGCAGAATTTTATAAATACTTTAGGGACCTATACTCAGTAGCGGATATTAACGTAAAAAATAAACAAGATTTTTGGGAAAAAATTACATTACCTAAGCTCTCGGCGGAAGATTTAGAGAAACTCAATGCACCAATTAAAGAATTGGAAGTCCTAAACGCAATAAATAATTTGAAGTTGGACAAAGCCGCCGGACCTGACCTTCTACCAGCAGAATTTTATAAAATTCTCAAAAACGAAGTAATAGGTGTACTTACGGAACTATTTAATGACTATTTAATTAACTATAAGATTCCATCTCCTAACTTTGCAGTTTCAAAAATAATATTACTCCTAAAAAAAGGGAAAGATCCTGAATCAATAGACTCCTATCGTCCAATTTCACTATTAAACTCCGATTACAAACTATTCACTGTAATTTTGGCAGATAGACTGAAGCTAATTATGAGCCCGTTAATACACCAAGATCAGGTTGGCTTTATGTCTAAGAGAAACTTGTCAGCAAACATACGCAAAATCTTTCTATTAATAGACTTCTTAGCAGATGTTAAAAATAAAAGTGAACATAACTCCGCCATTCTTGCAGTTGATGCCCATAAAGCATTTGACTCTATTATCTGGGACCATTTATTCTGCTCTATGAAGAACTTTGGGTTCAAAGATCAGTTCCTTGAATGTATTCGTGCCTTATATTCCAATGCAACTTCTATTTTGATGGTTAATGGCTCAAACACTACATCCTTCCCTATTTTATCTGGAACACGACAGGGATGTCCAATTTCACCGCTTTTGTTTAATTTAGCAATTGAACCCCTTGCAGTTACCTTAAGGGATAATTTAGGGGGGATTAAGATAGGCAAAATCCCTGTTAAACTTCTACTTTACGCAGATGACTTGATTTTACTTTTAAAGGATGCCCAGACTGAAATTCCCAAAATTTTGGAAATTATAAAAAATTTTGGTTCTTTTTCAGGTTACACAATTAATATATCCAAATCAGAACTACTCTGGTTGAGTAAGCATCACCAAAATCAATACACACCCCCTTTTAAAGTAGCCCCGCAATACATCACATATTTAGGAATCCAGATCAGTGCCAATCCAGAAGATTGGTTTAGTTTAAATTACCCACCTCTATTTGCAAAAATCAGATTTGAGATGATGAAATGGGATAATCTTCCACTCTCAATTACCGCAAGAATCAATGTAGTTAAGATGATCGTCTTACCTAAAATATTATATTTAATGCAAAATATCCCTCTAATCATACCAAAAAAATATCTTAGCAGGTTAGACCAACTAATGAGACGATTTATATGGGGGAGGGGTGCGAATCGAATATCATTATATAAACTGTCACAACTAAGGCAATATGGTGGATTGGCACTACCCAACTTTACTATTTACAATAGTGTAAGTCTTGCAAAAATCGCAATGGACTGGATTACGGGCGGGAACTATATTGCATTTACAGAAGCAGAACAAAATTTAGTATACCCTCTTTCATTAAATGCGCTTCTGCACTGCCCTAAAAAAGTAATTCCAAAAAGTATTAAAAATAAACAATCATTATATCATATTATAATTGCATGGCAAGACATACGACGCAGAGTAGATAGTGACCCTCATTTTTCAGATCTACTTCCTATTAGAGGTGACCCACGCTTTCCACCTGGTATTAGCAGTCAAGTATTTAGGAAATGGGCCACAGCAGGACTTATTTATTTAACACAACTTAGAGAACCCAATCTACAGAGTATAATGCCATTTGAGACTCTTAAAGAGTCTTATAATGTACAGAATGTGGATTTTTTTGCATACCTTCAAGTGAGACATTGGTTCTTTAAAGCTATGGAAGATAATAAGTTTCCATGGACCCATTCAGGAATGAAAATGGGGCTAGCATTATTTAAGGCAGGTAAACGCTCTATTAAATACTGGTATAATATGATCATTACTAAGACAGGGGAACTAAACATTGTACAGATCTGTTCAAAATGGCAAACAACGATTGTAGATCTAAAAAGGGAACAAGTAAAACAAAGTATAATTCTCTTGGACGAGGCCACACTCGCGGCAAGCTGGCGAGAAATGCATATAAAACTTTTACATAGAATATACTTTACGCCTGCTAAAATAAATAAATGGTCGACACAAGGTTTAAGGGTATGTCCACGTTGCTCTTTAGCCGATGCTGACTTAACCCATATGTTTTGGAGTTGCCCAAAAATTAATCAGTTTTGGAAAGGGGTACAATTTTGGTTAAATAAGGTGACAGCTACAAATCACATATTAGAACTACAACACATAATTTTCCTACTAGACACATCAGACAGACTGGTAAACAGAGCTTTCTGTAATACGGTAATTCTGGGTGGAAGATATCTCATCCTTAAAAATTGGCACCAAAAAAAGTCACCGACTATAAATAATTTAACATTTTTATTACAAAGACAATATACAATAGAACAATTTGATAACGCAATTAACTCTGAACAGCAGCATAATAGATTTAATTCAAAATGGTTAGATTTTGTTAAACACTACAAAAACACCAATTTACAGAACCAGTTATTATCACCATTAGAGAATATAAGTTAAGATGCAAACCTCTTTTTTCCCCTTTTTTCCCCCTTTCTTTCCCCCTTTTGGGTTTTTTTTGTTTTTTTTTTTTCTTTTTCTTTTTCTTCCCCCCTCCTCTGCCCCCCCTAGAAAAATTTAAAAGCTAAAAACTTTTCCTTGAAGCCGGTCAGGATTTTGACATTTAATTTGTAAATGGCTCCACCTTTCTCAATAATTTAAAGGTTGAAATTATTTAAAATTTACACTGGACTACCCGAACTTATTATTTATCACTGTAAAGACTTGTCTTTTTGTTTTTGTTTTTTTTCTTTGTTTTTTAAGGTTTATAATAATGAAGTTAGGGTAAATCCCGTGTTAATGACTAGTGTGATAAAGGAAGAAAAGTGAAATATTTAATATCTGAAAAGGTTATGATTTTATTTTCATGTATATCTTATCTGTATCTCTGTTCCATGTTTTCTGGTTCCAAATGACATAAGTGTATCATTGATTATGTAATTTTTTGTCTTTGCCTTTTCTTTCTTATTTCTGTATATTCTTTTTTTTGACCTTTAATAACAATAAAAACATTATATCAAGAAAATTAAGCAAATTAGATTAGAGAAGAAAACTGTATATTCTGTCTGAATCATGAAAAAAATGGTAGGTTTCATGTCTCTTTAAATCCAAAAGACTGCGAACAGAGCTGATTTTAGGCTATGGCCCCAAGTTATCAAGGTCTGTCGGACCTGATCCGACAGTGCGGATCAGGTCCGGCAGACCTCGCTGAATACGGCGAGCAATACGCTCGCCGTATTCAGCATTGCACCAGCAGCTCACAAGACCTGCTGGTGCAACGCCGCCCCCTGCAGACTTGCGGCCAATTGGCCGCCAGCAGAGAGGTGTCAATCAACCTGATTGTATTCGATCGGGTTGATTTCCGGCGATGTCTGTCCGCCTGCTCAGAGCAGACGGACAGGTTATGGAGCAGCGGTCTTTGTGACCGCCGCTTCATAACTGCTGTTTCTGGCGAGTCTGAAGACTGAAGGGGCCATCAAGCTCCATTCAGAGCTTGTTAAATAGAGACCTATGCCTGTATGAACATAGGTTAGTCAATAACTGTCTCAGATACTTTCATTATTCTATAGGTAGATGCTAAGAACTAGATATGTGTACATAAAAAAAAATATTTTGGATGTATTGATTGACATTTCAAGGACTATTGTATCTCCTTCATCAGATGTCCCCAAATGTCAATACATTTTGACACTATTGGTATCTGAAATTCCTGTGAGTGCAGTTACTTTGTTGATTGGCAAACAATGTTCTAGAAGACAAAAATAAGAGGCGCCTCATGGTGTGATATCACTCAAATCTTGAATAGAAACAGGTATGGGACAAAAGACTTCTGACCCGCTCGACTGACTCTCACTCCGGGATTAATAATCAGGATCTCAACAGCGACGTAGGCTGTGACGTCATTGGCCTCACACTAGGTGCCACACACCACCAAGATGAGCCAGTTCTTTCACAAACCGTCTCACGTATTCCTACAAGGTGGAATTTTCAATAATACAAGAAAGTTATATGCTCCAAAAAGAATGTTTGCAAGCAGAACGAGAGTGAATTAAAATATTTATTAACCCTTTCCTGCCGGGGTTAAAGTGTCTACATCGGAACAACTGTTCCGATATAGACAAATTGAAATCACACGATCGTGAGATTTTAATTATTGGATTGGGTCTGTGGGGCGTCCCTATAACCCTAGGAATGCCCTCTAGACCACAATCAAATCCAGGAAGCGCAGTAGGCTTCAGGACAGCCGTTGGCTATGACGTTCTATTCCGTCATAACGGCTCTAAAGCCCAGTGTAATTATGACGGAATAGAATGGCATAACGGCTTTAAAAGGTTAAAACAATGTTAAAAACACAAACAGCAATGCGTTTCTCGGCACAAGCTGCTGTTTCATCAGACTGTAAGATTAAATAGTTTCTCGCTCTATTTAAAAAACAAACATCCAATCCATTCGGGGCATAATGATATGACCTTCTGTATTGTACCGTTTCATTTATTGTGTCATCACCATTTGTTATTTTGTAGTGATATTTCATGTTTAAAAACGTACGTAGGCAAGTTTAAACAGGTAAAGCGTACGTAGGCAAGTTTTCCCTACACCGTGGACATCTTTTTCAGCTGACAGCCAGCAATAGGTATTCACCTACTCATAGTCCGTTAAGGGAGTAGGACCTTAAAACCCTTTGGCAGTCATCATTGAGTTAAACCACATATTCTCTATAATATCCAGAGTGAGCAACTTACTAATATGACATAGCTGTCTTCAAAGCCACTTTAAGAAAGTTTGTACTTACAGAGAAGTCGCTACACTGTAACTGCATACAGTCAGCAAGAAACACAATAAATAAGAAGACAGCCGATGCAGGTTCAAGGGACTATTCCCAAAGCACGATATATTGCATAAACCACTGGACTCCCGGAGGGATTCTTAACAAGCCACTTTTTAACAAGTTACTTCCTGACTCCATACACCATACTCCAAGGGGAGAAGAACGAATACATCTTCTTTGCAATCAACATCATAAGACATCACCGGAGGTCTCTCACCATTAGATGCCGCAACTTACCTCATGAGATTGAGGTATTTTCTAGTAAGTGCTATACCTACCGGTTATCTTTGGTGTGATTGCATTTACAATACTGGACTATCATTAACATTATTGCAATTTAATGTATGCTTACAATATTTAAGTAACTGGCAAATATTGTATTGTTTTGTTTATATTACCATTTGCATGTGTATTTACATTTTGCACATTCTTTACATCGATTTTTTCTTTTCTTTATCCCCACTTAATATAATAGTTTTAAGTTGAGGAACTACTTCCTAGTTCTTGGGCCCCTCTTGTAGCGCTATCTCAACCTCCACCTCCACATATATATATATATATATATATATATATATATATATATATATATGTATTTAAGGATAGATACAGCGCCTATATATCAATTAAACCTTTAGGGTATGTAAAGGAATATGCATGTAAAAATAAATACAAATAGAAAAAAGGAAAATAAAAATAAAAATTATATATAAAATATATGAACTATAAAACAATGTTCATATAAGTCCTAAGAATATATATAGTCCGTAGTAGATCTCCAGCTATAGAAGATATGTAGTTATAGATGGTATATAATACCCTTACCAGATATTACCCCAATCGAATGAGGTAAGTATGCCGCACTGGGGGTATATATAGATGGTTGAATTTCCTCCTTGTATCCAGCTGTGGTGCCTCTTATAGTATTCGTTAGCCTTCTGGAGTATGCAGGGATGTGTTTCTGGTGGTGAATAGATCCCTTACACTTCCTATTGGTTGATGGTTGGCCTCTTGGAGTGCTTTTTCTGTCTTGGTATAAACTTTCTCCAGCGTAAGGATACTGTAGCTGGCCTTGTTGTCTTCTGAGTCAAGTTCGGATTGGCTCATCCAAATAAGTCAAGTTGTGGGTGGAGTTTAGCTTGTTTCCTATGTAGCAACCACCTCACAATGTCATCCTACTGCTGAATGAATGAACGATTAATGACATTGACATTGTGAGGTGGTTGCTACATAGGAAACAAGCCAAACTCCACCCACAACTTGACTTATTTGGATGAGCCAATCCGAACTTGACTCAGAAGACAACAAGGCCAGCTACAGTATCCTTACGCTGGAGAAAGTTTATACCAAGACAGAAAAAGCACTCCAAGAGGCCAACCATCAACCAATAGGAAGTGTAAGGGATCTATTCACCACCAGAAACACATCCCTGCATACTCCAGAAGGCTAACGAATACTATAAGAGGCACCACAGCTGGATACAAGGAGGAAATTCAACCATCTATATATACCCCCAGTGCGGCATACTTACCTCATTCGATTGGGGTAATATCTGGTAAGGGTATTATATACCATCTATAACTACATATCTTCTATAGCTGGAGATCTACTACGGACTATATATATTCTTAGGACTTATATGAACATTGTTTTATAGTTCATATATTTTATATATAATTTTTATTTTTATTTTCCTTTTTTCTATTTGTATTTATTTTTACATGCATATTCCTTTACATACCCTAAAAGTTTAATGGATATATAGGTGCTGTATCTATCCTTAAATACACATTTACTCTTACTGTCTAGGGTTCCACATCCCTTCCAGTACTTGTCCTATATAGCTGCCAATATATCCTACTCATTTTTTGACTAGCGCCTACTTTAGAGTATCACTTGTATCAACTCAGTACACTGAGGGGACACATTTTACTTACTCCTATATATATATATATATATATATATATATATATATATACATACATACACACACACAGATATAGATATAGATACATATACACACACCTGAAAATTTCAACTAGTGCACTAGTCTAGAACAAGTAAGAAATTGCAGAAGACAATGAGTCTCTTCTTTTTCCTATTTTATCATGATGTAGGCTAGTAACTTTTTTTTTCCCTCAGGACTGGTAATTTTTTTTTCAATATGCAGGTGTATATATATATATATATATATATATATATATTTTCATTATATTTTTTTTATAACCCTGTAAATAAAAAAGACAGGGTTAGTTTGCAGTTGTTAAATGAACTCTTGTTGTGAAAGATAAGAGCATTAACTTCCAGGAGACCCACAAATTCCATCTCAGGGTAGTTCCCATGAGCTGTCTGTATAAGGCTGCCTCTTCTGATAGTGTTTGCTGTTTAAGAACAGTATTATGTATTATTTCTCTTTAGAAGCTGTACAAGCTTGTTTTGTTGCAAGGTGAAAAATGAGAGTGCGTGCCTACTAAGGGCCTTTGTAGTAAACTTATTTGTGGAACAGAAACTGGTTTCTATAAACATGGAGCACATTTTTTTATTACTTTGTGTGAATTAACAGAAATAAGCAGAAATCTGTACCACCCGGGGTATCCTACCATCCTACGGTCATTTGAGTATAACAGAAGATGTAGATTTTCTGTACAGGTGGTTGCTATGAGTAGCCAGGTTAGAAGCTGCTAACCTCAGCTATTATACACTGGTAGATATTTCATATAGGTACCAAAATTATAAGCTGGTATCCCTAACCCTGACAAGGAGCCAATCTCAATCGCCCCTAACCTGCAGCAGACTAGGCCTTCCAAACGGTTTCAATCACTAACCTTAAAGGGACACTGTAGTCAAAAATTAATTCCTCATAGCTAAAAAGTATACATTGAAATAAAGACATTTACAATGCCCATCACGTTTCAAATACTTACCATTTCTAATCTTTTTGTCTCTGAAATTTAAAATTTTTCCAAACCCACTAACTTTCTATCCGTTACCGATTTCCAATCTGGGCTGGCAACTCCAGTTGGAAGATGGTGACTCTTCTACGCCATGCGTATGTGCAAGATAGCTAAACGTCATTGAATACATCACTGTCTTAATTTCAGTTTAGGATGCAGGAGACCCACTCTATCGATTGTGGAATAGAAGAATTTACTGCGCAGTAAACATAAAATAACTTGCGTGTGAGCGCTTCGAGAATCTCCCTAGAATTAACGAGCAACTTAAAAAATGATTTAAATTAATACTTTGTAACACCCAATTCGATAGATATTAATAATGATATTACATTATAATCAATTCTCTATGCATTATTTAATAGAAAAGAGAATCTCCCTATAATGGACGAGCAAACTATTGCCTAGATTTAGAGTTCTGCGTTAGCCGTCAAAAGCAGCGTTAAGGGGTCCTAACGCTGCTTTTAGCCGCCCGCTGGTATTTAGAGTCAGGCAGGAAAGGGTCTACCGCTCACTTTCAAGCCGCGACTTTTCCATACCGCACATCCCCTTACCTCAATTGCGTATCCTATCTTTTCAATGGGATCTTCCTAACACTGGTATTGAGAGTCTTGGCTGAAGTGAGCGGTAGACCCCCTACCGACAAGACTCCTAACGCCCATGGAAAGGCTGTAGTTAAGAGCTTTATGGGCTAACGCCGGTATATAAAGCTCTTAACTACAGTGCTCTAAAGTACACTAACACCCATAAACTACCTATATACCCCTAAACCGAGGTCCCCCCACATCGCCCCCACTATAATAAATATTTTTAACCCCTAATCTGCCGACCGCACATCGCTGCCACCTACATTATCCCTATGAACCCCTAATCTGCTGCCCCTAACATTGCCGACACCTACATAATATTTATTAACCCCTAATCTGCCCCCCCCCAACGTTGCCGCTACCTTACCTAGACTTATTAACCCCTAATCTGCCGACCGGACCTCACCGCTACTATAATAAATGTATTAACCCCTAAACCGCCGCACTCCCGCCTCGCAAACACTATAATAAATAGTATTAACCCCTAACCTGCCCTCCCTAACATCGCCGCCACCTAACTTCAAGTATTAACCCCTAATCTGCCGACCGGACTTCGCCGCTACTATAATAAATGTATTAACCCCTAAAGCCAAGTCTAACCCTAACACCCCCCTAAGTTAAATATAATTTTAATCTAACGAAATAAATTAAATCTTATTAACTAAATTATTCCTATTTAAAACTAAATACTTACCTGTAAAATAAACCCTAATATAGCTACAATATAACGAATAATTATATTGTAGCTATTTTAGGATTTATATTTATTTTACAGGCAACTTTGTATTTATTTTAACTAGGTACAATAGCTATTAAATAGTTATTAACTATTTAATAGCTACCTAGTTAAAATAATTACAAAATTACCTGTAAAATAAATCCTAACCTAAGTTAAAATTAAACCTAACACTACACTATCAATAAATTAATTAAATAAATTAACTACAATTACATACAATTAAATAAACTAAACTAAATTACAAAAAATAAAAAAGGATTACAAGAATATTAGGCTAATTACACCTACTCTAAGCCCAGTAATAAAATAAAAAAGCCCACCAAAATAATAAAGGTCCCTACACTATTCTAAATTAAAAAGTAATCAGCTCTACATTTATGACGGTTTTCTTTTCCATGTGTACCAATTTTCTTTTATGGCTTGTATTATGCTTGATTTATCTTCAATAAAAAAGAACTTGGAATAAAAGACTTAATCCTAAAAAGTAATCAGCTCTTTTACCAGCCATTAAAAGGGCTTTTTGCGGGGCATGCCCCAAAGTAATCACCTCTTTTGCCTGTAAAAAAAAAATACAACCCCCCCAACATTAAAACCCACCACCTACATACCCCTACCCTAACCCAAACCCCCCTTAAATAAACCTAACACTACCCCCCTGAAGATCTCCCTAACTTGAGACGTCTTCACCTAGCCGGGCCGAAGTCTTCATCCGATGGGGCAGAAGAGGACATCCAGACCGGCAGAAGTCTTCATCCTATCCGGGCAGAAGAGGACATCCGGACCGGCAGACATCTTCATCCAAGCGGCATCTTCTATCTTCATCCATCCGGAGCGGAGCTATCTTCTTTCCAGCCGACGTGGATCCATATTCTTCAACCGACGCCTACTCGCCAAATGAAGGTTCCTTTAAATGACGTCATCCAAGATGGCGTCCCTCGAATTCCGATTGGCTGATAGGATTCTATCAGCCAATCGGAATTAAGGTAGGAAAAATCTGATTGGCTGATTGAATCAGCCAATCAGATTCAAGTTCAATCCGATTGGCTGATCCAATCAGCCAATCAGATTGAGCTCGCATTCTATTGGCTGTTCCGATCAGCCAACAGAATGCAAGCTCAATCTGATTGGCTGATTGGATCAGCCAATCGGATTGAACTTGAATCTGATTGGCTGATTAAATCAGCCAATCAGATTTTTCCTACCTTAATTCCGATTGGCTGATAGAATCCTATCAGCCAAACGGAATTTGAGGGACGCCATCTTGGATGACGTCATTTAAAGGAACCTTCATTCGGCGAGTAGGTGTCGGTTGAAGAGGATGGATCCACGTCGGCTGGAAAGAAGATGGCTCCGCTCCGGATGGATGAAGATAGAAGATGCCGCTTGGATGAAGATGTCTGCCGGTCCGGATGTCCTCTTCTGCCCAGATAGGATGAAGACTTCTGTCGGTCTGGATGTCCTCTTCTGCCCCATCTGATGAAGACTTCGGCCCGGCTGGGTGAAGACGACTCAAGGTAGGGAGATCTTCAGGGGGGTAGTGTTAGGTTTATTTAAGGGGGGTTTGGGTTAAAGCAGGGGTATGTGGGTGGTGGGTTTTAATGTTGGGGGGGTTGTATTTTTTTTTACAGGCAAAAGAGCTGATTACTTTGGGGCATGCCCCGCAAAAAGCCCTTTTAAGGGCTGGTAAAAGAGCTGATTACTTTTTAATTTAGAATAGGGTAGGGACCTTTATTATTTTGGGGGGCTTTTTTATTTTATTAGGGGGCTTAGAGTAGGTGTAATTCGCCTAATATTCTTGTAATCTTTTTATTTTTTGTAATTTAGTGTTTGTTTGTTTTTGTAATTTAGTTTAGTTTATTTAATTGTATGTAATTGTAGGTAATTTATTTAATTAATTTATTGATAGTATTGATAGTGTGCACCTGTAATATTCGTAAGGCAGCACTTCCAATTGTTTTTTAGTGCTCTTGAAAAAGACGATTTAGTCGTTGAAACGCATAGAGCCAAGCTAAAAGAGCCTTTTAATATGTTTTAATAAATATTTGTTTGTTATAACAAGTATTTTTGCTGCCTTTCTTGGAAGTATTCTAAAGTTACCAACCACTTTTGAGGAGCCGGATTCCGAATTACTCGGAGTGAGTATACTGCACCTTATATCAATTTAAAGATACAATCACCTGCAGTGTAATTTCCATTGTCTACAGATACTAAAGCACATTATGGGAAAATCAGGATATAGATCCTTATGAAGAAGCTGAACTCTGAAATTTTCGGAGTGAGTATACAGCACATTATTTTGTTGTTAACTCCTACAAATCACAAGTCAAGTTTCTTTCTTCAGTGTGCACCATAATACATACGAGATTCAAGACCAGCGCCTCTATATACTTAATCCATATTCTACTCACAGTCCTGTTGGGAGAGACTGTTAGAAGGCTGCGGTCACCTAAGAGGGGAGTATTGTGCTCTATTCTAGTCATTCTGTACATTGTGTTGTTAACATCTAACATATCTGTATAGTTTCTGTAATTATCCTATATAAGTATAAATGACCTGTGTTTTCCTCTCCCTCTGCTCAATTGTCTGGTAGCCAGCTATTATTTCTGCAGATGGTTGATACAGCCCATCATATTATGTACTGCACACCTCATAGACTTGAGATCTAGCTCCCACTGCTCTGTATTAGAATATAATGATTCCCTTTGCCAGGTTACACTTGAGGAAGCCTGAAACATGCTTATTAGAAACTGGTTACTTTGGTGGGCAGCACTGGGCCTGGAGACCCGCAAAAAAAAAAAAATCAATCTGGCTTTTAAAGCATAATTGCTCAGTATATAATATTTTGTATAATCTCTTAGTGGAGTTAGTATCCTCAGAAATATAAGTCCAGATGACCTAATAACCTCTTATCAAAGGCTGTGGAGAGTTTTAGTAGACGTGTCTCCCTCACCTAGTGTTTAGTACTAGCTGGATGAGTACCTTGTTCCACCATCAGCTTTATAAGCGACTTCTCCAGGTACATAGCCCCAGAGTCAGTGTGACAAGCTACACAGATTTTTCTGATCCGTCCTTTGTTCCTGGCATTTAAAGGGACATGAAACCCCAAAAAATTATTTCATGATTCAGATAGAGAATACAATTTTAAAAAAAGTTTCCAAATTACTTCTATTATCAAATTTGCTTTGTTCTCTTGTTATTCTTTGTTGAAGAGATACCTAGATAGGTAGCACTGGAGCACTACATAACAGGAAATAGTGGTATCATCTAGTGCTTTTGCCAATGACGGCATCACTATCTCCTTATCACCCCAAGTCTGCTGCTTTGGAGTTACACTTGACTCCAAACTGTTCCCCCACATCCAACTGTTCTCTTCATCCTACCTCAACCACCTAAGCAATATTTCAGAAATTCACCCATATCTGAGCACTGACACCACTAAGCAACTAATCCACTCACTGGTAATTTTCAAATTATACTACTGCAATAACCTACTCACTGATCTTTCTCTCTCCTGCCTCTACCTCCTAAATGCCTCTGCCAGGCTAATTCACCTTTCCCACCACTCTGTATCTGTTGTACTTCTTTGTGAGCACCTTCACTGGTTACCTAAACACAGCAGAAAAATTCTCACCCTTACATGCAAAGCTCTCACTAACACTGCTCCCCACTACCTGTCCTCACTAATGAACAAATATACTCAAGCCCACCCCCTAAGATCCAACACTGACCTGCTCCTTGCATCTTCCATCATCACCTTTTCCCATGCTAGACTGCAGGACTTCTCTTGTAAAGCACCAACCCACTGGAACGCACTTCCTTGCGCTGTTAAAATTTTACCTGATCTTCTTTTAAACGCTCCCTAAAGATATTTTTGTTAAAGGAAGCCTACGAACCAACTCAGTAATAAATGAATTCCACTTACCTAATCATTGTCCTCATCTAACTCTGTATTAAAATCATTCTCACCCTCCTACTCTTCTAGATGGTACATTTCCACAGGAATAGGGCCATCAATTCCTCCTGAATTTGTTTGGCAGTGAATGCAACACTCCTAGCACGTCGGTAAAAGATGCTTCCAATCCAGGAATTGAGAAAGTTACGTCTCTGCTGACGAAACGCGTATGACTGATTGGCTACTATTTCTGTGATAATCTCACCAAACTTCAGAGAAAATTTAATAAAAAATAAAATAAATGGAATGTAGCTCTATTCTTGTAAACAGCTAGTAAATATAACTTGTTCTACTAGCATGTACAAGGTGAGCATTTACTTTTAGTAATTGAAATGAAAAGTATGGTTTAAACCTCTATGAATGATAATAATAAATCTTATGAGAGATACTTATCAAGTCTCTATAATATAAGCAATGATTCATTAATATTGTCAAAAAAGAAAAATTGAGAAAAAATCCTTTATATTCAGGATAAGAAATGAAGTGATAGAGTTCAACTCTAGATAAAGTAATGTTCAAATATCTTTCCTTAAGTTTCACGCACTCACACAAACACTCTAAAATATATATACAAAGTTCCAGCACACACACAATATAGACCAGCAAGGAGGAGGTTAATTCAGTGTAATACACCTCAGGTAAGTAAAAACACTTAGCGTTATTTTTGGAAACCTTATGATTTGTATACAATACGATACCCAAACCAGCGTGGTGACAAGACCAGATTTTCCCAGGAGCGATGGTGTAGCGTGGAGAGCGGTAATAACAGCAGAGTAAGTGCTAAACCGGAGATTAGTAGAGAGCGGCGTTCCGGTAGCAGCTTGTGTGAGTGCGGCTTCAGCCGCGTGTGATAGAGTTCCGGTAGCGTAGGGATACAATCAGAAGTATCAGTCCAAAAGAATCAGGAAAGAAGTGCAGCAAACTTTGAGATACAAACAGCCTTCAAAAAACAAAACACTCATGACCTGAAAGGGAAAAGTAAACTGCTTGGAAAGAGCAGTAGCACAGGATGAGAGAATCCACTTTAATTTTCAGGCACTGAGTAATGGAAAAGCACTTCCTTAAATAGGAGGAAGTGCTGATAGTCAGAAAGTCTTAAAGGGATATCACATCCCCCCCTTCTCAGGGAATCACCCCCGGGGATTCCAGACCAGGTTTAAGGGGGGTAACGATGATGAAATGACTTCACCAGACGAGGGGCATGAACTTCTGAATGAAGATGCCAGGAATCATCCTCTGGACCATAACCCTTCCATCTGATGAGATATTCTAATCTTTGTCGTCGAATCCTAGAATCCAGTATTGATTCAACTTCAAATTCCTCTTGAAGATCCACTGAGATAGGAGGCGGAAGATCAACTGTCGTGCGTGTCATTGAATGAAAAGGTTTCAATAATGAAATATGGAAGGTGGGATGAAACTTGTAATCCTTGGGTAACGTGAGCTTAACCACATTGGGATTTATTATCTGCTCTACAGGGTAAGGTCCCAGAAACTGGTTAGCCAATTTCTTGCTAGGGACCTGAAGTTTGAGGTTTTTAGTAGAGAGTAACACTAAGTCACCTATTTTATATTCAGGTCCAATCGAATGTTTCCGATCATAGTATTTCTTTTGATATTCCTTAGCCTCAGCTAGATGTGTTTTCAATACTTTCAATCGATCTTGAAGTTTGGAAGAAAAATCTAAAGCTGAAGGGGAATTCACTGTTTTGTGGGACAAGGTTATAGTGTTAGGATGGTACCCATAAGTTGCGAAAAAGGGGGATGTTTTGGTTGAGGAACACAATGAATTATTATGAGTAAATTCTGCCATAGGGAGGTAAATTAGCCAGTCATCTTGTAAATGTGAAATATAACAACGTAAAAAGTGTTCAATGGTCTGGTTCATTCTTTCTGTCAACCCATTTGTCTGTGGATGGAAAGCAGTAGTGTAGCGATGATCAATCTTCAGTAGCTTACACAAAGATCTCCAGAAGGAAGAGGTGAATTGGGTACCCCTATCAGTAATAATATTAGAGGGTAAACCGTGTAGTCTTACAACCTGATCAAGAAATACTTTAGCTGTAGTCATGGCAGTTGGTAATCCCTTGAGTGGAATAAAATGAGCCAGTCTTGTTAAATGGTCGACTACTACCATGATAGTGTTATATTGTTGTGATGCAGGTAACTCCACTATAAAATCCATGGCAATAGTACTCCATGGTTTATCTGGAATGGGCAGAGGTCTGAGTAACCCTATGGGTTTTTTATGTTCAATTTTATTTCTAGCGCAATTCTCACACCTAGAGACGTAATCATAAATATATTTATTCATCCCTGGCCACCAAAACTTACGACGGGTAAGTTCAATGGTTTTCTGTATCCCTGGGTGACCAGATATGGTGTCATCATGGGTGTGTGTGAGAATGGAAGATCTTATTTTCTCAGGTACGTATAACTTTTCCTCATGATAAAAAAGACCTGTAGTAGGATCTTTTGAACAATTCTGTAGTGGTATTGAATCATGTTTTAGAGCAGTGTAAATCTCTTCTTCTAAGGGTGTTAAGGTACCTATTATCTTTTCTGGAGGGATAGTGAAGTTAGGTTGTTCATGAGGAAGTAACTCATGAATTCAAGAAAGTGCATCTGCCTTTGTGTTTTGACTCCCTGGTTTATAAGTTATTAAAAAGTTAAAGCGATCTAGAAAAAGTGACCACCTTGCTTGTCTAGCTGTTAAAGTCTTATTCTTCTTTAAGTATTCTAAGTTTTTATGATCAGTATAAATAAGAAATGGAATTACTGATCCTTCTAGTAGGTGTCTCCATTGTTCTAGTGAACACTTAATTGCAAGGAGTTCTTTATCTCCAACACTATAGTTAGCTTCAGCACAAGTCAAAGTTCTTGAATAGAACGCAATGGGATGAACTTCACCTGTCTCCTTATTTTGTTGGGAAAGAATAGCCCCAATGCCTGTGTTCGATGCATCAACTTCCAACAGGAATTGTTGATCAAATTTAGGCAGTGTTAGTATTGGAGCTGTTGTGAACATTTCCTTAAGACTATCAAAAGTCTTCTGGGCTTGTTCAGACCACTTAAAGCGATGTTTTATACTAGTTAATTGTGTTAATGGTCTTATCACTGAGGAGAAATTTTTAATAAATTTACGGTAATAGTTTGCGAAACCAATAAATCGCTGTAATGCTTTTACTGTAGTAGGTATAGGCCAGTCTTTAATTGCGGCTACTTTTTCAGGATCCATTTCTATCTTGTTTGGGGTAATTATATAACCCAAAAACTTTATTTTAGAGACATGGAAAACACATTTTTCCAGCTTTGCATATAACTTATGCTCCTTGAGACGAGTAAGAACCCACCTAACATGTTTTTCATGTTCTATGGAAGATTTCGAATAAATCAGAATATCATCTAGATATATGATGACACAGATATCCATTAGATCATGAAAAATCTCGTTGATAAAATGTTGGAAGGTTGCGGGAGCATTGCTTAGACCAAAGGGCATTACGTTATACTGGAAAAGACCATAACGGGTTCTGAACGCGGTTTTCCATTCGTGTCCTTCCTTTATGCGAATAAGATTATAAGCGCCCTTTAGATCTAATTTTGAGTAGATCGTGGCCTCATTTAATCTTTCTAGTAACTCTGGTATGAGAGGTAGAGGATACCTATTTTTAATTGTTATTTCATTCAATGCCCTGTAGTCAATAATAGGTCTTATTGTTCCATCTTTGTTGCGTACTAAAAACAGTCCTGCAGCAGCAGGGGATGTTGAGTGTGATATGAACCCTTTTCGCAAGTTTTCATCTAAATATGATCTTAGATATACCAATTCTTCTTGTGAAAGAGGGTAAATCTTTCCATGTGGTATTTGAGATCCCGGTATTAAATCAATGGGACAGTCAAATTCCCTATGTGGTGGGAGGTTTTCTGCCTCCTTGAGGTCAAACACCTCTGCCAGGTCCTGATAAATTTGAGGCAGCTCATGTTCTATAGTAGAGATTACCTGATATGGAAAACAAGTCTTTATACAATAGTCAGAGTCAAAGTTTACTTGTGGTGATGACCAGTCAATATGAGGATTATGTATTTGTAACCAGCTAAATCCTAAGATTATAGTATGCATGTAGATAGGTATGAGGTCAAAAGTAATATATTCAGAATGTCCTTGGTCAGTTGTTATGAGTAAAGGGATTGTCTGATGGGTAATGGGGCCCTGTTGTATAATAGAACCATCAATAAGTTTAACTGAAACAGGTTGTGTTTTGACAACAGTAGGAATTTTATTAAGCTTAACATATGCTATATCTATATAATTTCCTGACGCCCCAGAATCAATCAAAGCGTTAGATCGCACGTTTTTCTGATCCCACTGTAAAGAAAAGGTGAGAGTGAGATGTGGATTTTGGGTAATGTGAAAAATTTTGTGATTGAAACTACCCTTACCCTTTTTCTGTCTCAATAGAGATGGACAATTTGTGACGGAGTGGTCTTTTTGTCCACAATAAAGACAGAGATTTTCTAATCTGCGTCTGGTTTTTTCTTCTGGGGTTAGAGGACCCCTTATAGTTCCAATCTCCATAGGAACCTGATTTGAAACAGCTTTTTCCATGGTTGTAGAACAGGGATAGGAACGTCTGGGCACAACTTCATAGGAAGCTCTTTCAGCCTTTCTTTCACGTAACCTTCGGTCCAAAGTGGTGCTTAATTTCATCAACCCATTCAGTGTGTCAGGCATCTCTAATCGTGACAATTCATCTTTAAGGGATTCAGAGAGACCCAATCTGAATTGGTTCTTTAAGCTGATCTCGTTCCATTGAGAGTCATCTATCCACATTTGAAATTCAGTAATATATTCTTCAATGTTTCTTTTCCCCTGTCTCATAGATCTTAATTTATTTTCAGCTGTTATTTGAGAGTGGGAATCCTCATACAAGGCAGTCATAGCTAGAAAAAATTCTTCAAGCGAATCTAATATTGGATGTTCACTTTCAAAGAATCTATTGGCCCAGGAGCGTGGCTCCCCCTGGAGGAAGGAAATAGTGGTACAGACCTTTATCCTTTCACTATGGTATGTTTTAGGTCTAAGTGAGAAAAGAAGTTTGCATGCACTTTTAAAATCCCTGAAATCGCTGCGCTTGCCAGAAAAGGGTTGTGGGTATTGTATGTGAGGTTCAGCAATTCCTGCTTCTTTCCCTGACATACAATCTTTTATTAAGGTTTTGAGAGCTTTATTTTCAGTTTGTACCTCTGTTAAGGCTCTAGCAAGATATTCTAGTTTTTGATGAATATTAGAAAATTCATTTTTAATTTCATTTGGATCCATCTTCCAAATAAATTTAAAAAAAAATAAACTTTATTTTTATGGCCTGAAAATTCTGTGATAATCTCACCAAACTTCAGAGAAAATTTAATAAAAAATAAAATAAATGGAATGTAGCTCTATTCTTGTAAACAGCTAGTAAATATAACTTGTTCTACTAGCATGTACAAGGTGAGCATTTACTTTTAGTAATTGAAATGAAAAGTATGGTTTAAACCTCTATGAATGATAATAATAAATCTTATGAGAGATACTTATCAAGTCTCTATAGTATAAGCAATGATTCATTAATATTGTCAAAAAAGAAAAATTGAGAAAAAATCCTTTATATTCAGGATAAGAAATGAAGTGATAGAGTTCAACTCTAGATAAAGTAATGTTCAAATATCTTTCCTTAAGTTTCACGCACTCACACAAACACTCTAAAATATATATACAAAGTTCCAGCACACACGCAATATAGATCAGCAAGGAGGAGGTTAATTCAGTGTAATACACCTCAGGTAAGTAAAAACACTTAGCGTTATTTTTGGAAACCTTATGATTTGTATACAATACGATACCCAAACCAGCGTGGTGACAAGACCAGATTTTCCCAGGAGCGATGGTGTAGCGTGGAGAGCGGTAATAACAGCAGAGTAAGTGCTAAACCGGAGATTAGTAGAGAGCGGCGTTCCGGTAGCAGCTTGTGTGAGTGCGGCTTCAGCCGCGTGTGATAGAGTTCCGGTAGCGTAGGGATACGATCAGAAGTATCAGTCCAAAAGAATCAGGAAAGAAGTGCAGCAAACTTTGAGATACAAACAGCCTTCAAAAAACAAAACACTCATGACCTGAAAGGGAAAAGTAAACTGCTTGGAAAGAGCAGTAGCACAGGATGAGAGAATCCACTTTAATTTTCAGGCACTGAGTAATGGAAAAGCACTTCCTTAAATAGGAGGAAGTGCTGATAATCAGAAAGTCTTAAAGGGATATCACAATTTCTCATGTCCGTGTGTTTTTATCTTCTGGAATAAACAGTTTGTTCCTATCTTATCTCCTGGATTGGAAGCATCTTTTACTGACGTGCTAGGAGTGTTGCATTATTTATTGCAATTGTTATTGGGGAGCAGAGGTGAGGCTTCCCCCTTTTCTCCTTGGCACCGGTTCTATGCGGAAGAGTTCCCAGAGGGACTTCCGGGTTTGTAGCACAGGGAGTGCAGCGTGAAGAACACCGACAGGTACACAGGAGACAGAAGTGGACGTTCGGAGCACTTACTAATCTTACAGCATGAATTTGTTTGACAGTTTTTTTCTTGTCTCTTACAAGTATTGTATCAATAATTGTACTCATGTACAGTGCTGCGAAATGTGTTGGTGCTGATAATAGTTTTCAATAATGCATAACATTGTTGCAAAACTGCTGATATATAGCACTGCAGACACATGCACACTTTCAACAAAATATAACAAACAAAGAAAGAAAATTGATCAAAAGTGAATTGGAAAGTGTTTAAAATCATATGCTCTACCTGAATCATCAATGAAAAATGTGTGGTTTCATGTCCCTTTAATGAACTTGCTGGATGTTAATGCACTGAACTGCTACATAATAAACATTGTACTCATTGATACTGGCTATAAATGCTGAATTCTTAATTTATAATGAAACACAAGAATGACTGCATCACATTATCATGTAGATACTGGCAGCTCAAGATGCATTGGCAACCTTCAAAATACTAAGCAAAATGGTAGAACAAAAGTAAATAATATAAACAAATCAGATTTTGTACTCAAACAAAACTGTATATTTTTATATTAACACAATATTTTCTTTAAAACATTTGGATAATTAGATTTTTTTGCAAAACTTAGGTTTCAGAAGTATTGGAAACCTCATCATCAATATTATGTGAAGCCTGCTATATATCAGATAACAGCACTGAGCCTCTTCCTGTAATGTCTGACAAGGATAGGACACACTTTTGGAAGAATCTTGGATGATATTTCTTTACCTCTCTCTATCTGCCTGTACCTGGAGGCAAAATGTATGCGTCTTTTTCTGAGAAAAGTTACCATTGCTCCAGACGTCTGAAGCATTTTGCTCATTGCTCTGACTGTGCTTATTAGTATTATCAACTGTTTATGTGTTTTATATTTAACTCATCTGTGTGGTTGACATTCAACATTCATGACTTCTATTTCATCTTGCCCCAGGTGGTGGTTGACAGAGGTATTTTACATGTGTGTGACCCCATATCTTTACCCTAGCAGAACAGGTGAAAATGAACAATTCAGTTCCTGGTGACTAAGAAAAAAAACCCAAAAAGCAGAGACTTTCATAACTTACTTCACTATAGCTTTATTTTAAATGGAGACTGACACCCAATATTTTTTCTTTCAATATTCAGATCAGATAGAGCATGCTACTTTAAGCAACTTTCTAATTTACTCATATTATCAATTTTTCTTTGTTCTCTTAGTATCTTTATTGGAAATAGCAGGAATGTAAGCTTACAAGCCGGCCCATCTTTGGTTCAGCACCTGGGTAGCGCTTGCTGATTGGTGACTAAATGCTTACATTCTTGCTTTTTCAAATAAAGATACCAAGAGAACGAAGAAAAATTGATCATAGGAGTAACTTAGAAAGTTGCTTAAAGGTGCATGCTCTAAATCATGAAAGAAAAAAAATTGGGTTCAGTATCCCTTTAAACATTCTTTTGGAGCAATTATGTTCGGCAGATATAAAATCATCCTATTTAATAAAATAGTTAAAGTTTGAGCCTTATTGTACCTAGTTTATGCATTGCTTATTTGAACTATTTTCTATTTTATGATTATATATTTTTTTGTTGTTGTTACAATAAAAATGTTGGTCACTCCAGTCCTGATCTACATGATTGTTTCATTATTTTGTTATGTTTAAATGTTAATAATAATAATTTACATGTTCTCATCTAAGGTAATCCTGAAAACCTGGCCTGTTGGGGAGGTCTGAGGACAAGTTTGAAAACCAGTGTTCTATATGTATGATGCATTTTTATGAGTGGAATGTACGTTTAACTTGTCCAAATTTTACAGGTAACAAAAGACTGATTCATGTAAATTAGCTTGTTAGTTAGACTATTTGCTTTCTCTTTTTTATGTATATGACATTACACTATGCTGACAAACTTGCTCTGAATTCAGGCTTTACCTGCTTTTACGTTAGAAAAATATGACAGTTAATTGCAGTTGTTTCCCAACCTTATTGTCAAGCGTTTCCCTCACAGATAAGTAAGACGAACAGAGAGGGGTGTGCAGTGAATTTATCACACTCTCTGCATAGAAGTTAGAACAACCCTGTATCTGACAATATAGCCCCCCCTCCAAATATAATACAGACTGTCAAACAAGCAGGAAGGCCCCACTGTTTTTTTTTATTATTATTATTATTATTATTTAAATGTATCTAGGTCTCTGCTGCACCTGCTGAGCTGTGACTTGATAAACTATGGATATACTAAAGTAAAAGTGGCTGATTGTTACATAAACAGCTACAGTTCACTAGATAACCCACCTGAAGTTAGACACTTTTTCGTTATTCATTATTAAAAATCTAATGGGGATTTCCATGTTAAACACAAAGAAAAAAATATAAAAAATAAGCTTTTTATCATTTAATGACTACTACCCAACCATACCACTGACTGAGCATAACAGAATGACACTAAAATTAAGACCTTAACTTGGGGTATAGGACCCCTCAGGAACCCCCTAAATGCACTGCACCTATCTACTCTCATAGGTGACAATGCAAATGAAGATATCATATACACATCTGCCCTATAAAAACTAGGCTTTGACTACTATCCAAGTAAACCCCAATAAAAGTAGAATCCAATGACATCAAATTTAGGACCCTAACTTGGGGATAGAATCCCACAAGAACCCCCTAAATGCACTGCCCCTATCCACTCTCATAGGTGATAATGGCAAACACATACATTGTATAAACATCTGACCTATAAAAGTAGGTTTTGTATCACTTAGTGACTACTACCCAAATATACCCCAGACAGATTCTAATCAAATGACACCAAAGTTAAGACCCTAAATTGGGAATAGGACCCTCAAGAGCCCCCTGAATGCACTGCCCATATCCACTTTTATAGGTGATACAACCATCATATAAAGAGGTGCCCTATAAAAACTAGGCTTTGTGTCACTTAATGACTACTACCCACTTATACCCCAGACTAAGCAGAATCAAATGACACCAAAGTTAAGACCCTAACTTGGGGATAGGATCCCTCAAGATCACCCTGAATGCACTGTCCCTGTCCACTCTCATGGGTGATAATGCAAATATATACATTTTATAAACATCTGCCCTATAAAAACTAGGCTTTGTGTCACTTAGTGACTACTATCCAAGTAAACCCCAGAGAGAGTAGAATCCAATAACATCCAACTTAGGACCCTAACTTGGGGATAGAACCCCACAAGTTAAGACCCTAACTTGGGGATAGGATCCCTCAAGATCACCCTGAATGCACTGCCCCATCCACTCTCATAGGTGATAATGGCAAACACATACATTGTATAAACATCTGACCTATAAAAACCAGGTTTTTTTTGTCACTTAGTGACTACTACCCAAATATACCCCAGACAGAGCCTAATCAAATGACACCAATGTTAAGACCCTAAATTGGGGATAGGACCCTCAAGAACCCCCTGAATGCACTACCCATATCCACTTTTATAGGTGATACATACATCATATAAAAACTAGGCTTTGTGTCACTTAATCACTATTATCCAAATAAACCCCAGAGAGAGCAGAATCTAATTACATCAAAGTTAGGACCCTAACTTGGAGAAACTATCCAGCAAGAGACCCCTAATTGCATTGCCCCTATCCACTCTCTTAGATGATAATGGCAAACACATACATTGTATAAACATCTGACCTATAAAAGTAGGTTTTGTGTCACTTAGTGACTACTACCCAAATATACCCCAGACAGAGCCTAATCAAATGACACCAATGTTAAGACCCTAAATTGGGGATAGGACCCTCAAGAGCCCTCTGAATGCACTACCCATATCCACTTTTATAGGTGATACATACATCATATAAAGAGGTGCCCTATAACAACTAGGCTTTGTGTCACTTAATGACTACTACCCACGTATACCCCAGACTAAGCAGAATCAAATGACACCAAAGTTAAGACCCTAAATTGGGAATAGGACCCTCTAGAGCCCCCTGAATGCACTGCCCATATCCACTTTTATAGGTGATACATACATAAAATAAAGAGGTGCCCTTTAAAAACTAGGCTTTGTGCCACTTAATGACTACTACCCACGTATACCCCAGACTAAGCAGAATCAAATGACACCAAAGTTAAGACCCTAACTTGGGGATAGGACCCCTCAAGAGCACCCTGAATGCACTGCCCCTATCCACTCTCATAGGTGATAATGCAAATACATACATCATATAAACATCTGCCCTATAAAAACTAGGCTTTGTGTCACTTAATCACTATTATCCAAATAAACCCCAGAGAGAGCAGAATCTAATTACATCAAAGTTAGGACCCTAACTTGGAGAAACTATCCAGCAAGAGACCCCTAATTGCATTGCCCCTATCCACTCTCTTAGATGATAATGGCAAACACATACATTGTATAAACATCTGACCTATAAAAGTAGGTTTTGTGTCACTTAGTGACTACTACCCAACTATACCCCAGATGGAGCCTAATCAAATGACACCAAAGTTAATACCCTAAATTGGGGATAAACATCTGCCCTATAAAAACTAGGCTTTGTATCACTTAGTGACTACTATCCAAGTAAACCCCAGAGAGAGTAGAATCCAATGACATCAAACTTAGGACCCTAAATTGGGGATAGAACCCAACAAGAGCCCTCTAAATGCACTTCCCCTATCCACTCTCATAGGTGATAATGCAAATGCATACATCATATAAGCATCTGCCCTATAAAAACTAGGCTTTGTGTCACTTAGTGACTACTACTCAAATATACCCCAGACTGAGTAGAATCGAATGACACTAAAGTTAAGACCCTAACTTGGGGATAGGTCCCCTCAAGAGCCTCCTGAATGCACTGCCCCATCCACTCTCATAGGTGATAATGCAAATGCATACATCATGTAAACATCTGCCCTATAAAAACTAGGCTTTGTGTCACTTAGTGACTACTACTCAAATATACCCCAGACTGAGTAGAATCAAATGACACTAAAGTTAAGACCCTAAATTGTGGATATGCGCCCTCAAGAGCCCCCTGAATGCACTGCCCCTATCCACTCTCTTAGGTGATAATGGCAAACACATACATTGTATAAACATCTGACCTATAAAAACTAGGTTTTGTGTCACTTAGTGACTACTACCCAAATATACCCCAGACAGAGCCTAATCAAATGACACCAACGTTAAGACCCTAAATTGGGAATAGGACCCATCAAGAGCTCCCTGAATGCACTGCTCCTATCCACTCTCATAGGTGATAGCACAAAACCAAACAAATATACATACATCGTATAAACACCTGCCCTATAAAAACTAGGCTTTATGCCATCATATAAAGAGGTGCCCTATAAAAACAAGGCTTTGTGTCACTTAATGACTACTACCAACGTATACCCCAGAGAGAGCAGAATCCAATGACATCAAACTTAGGACCCCTAACTTGTAGATAGGACCCCTCAAGAACCCCCCTGAATGCACTGCCTCTATCTACTCTCATAGGTGATAATGCAAAAACATACATCATCTAGACACCTGCCCTATAAAAACTAGGCTTTGTGTCACTTAGTATCTACTACTCAAGTATACCTAAGACTGAGTAGAATCGAATGACATTAAAGTTAAGACCCTAACATTGGGGATATGACCCATCAAGAGCCCCCCTGAATCCACTGCCTCTTTCCACTCCCATTTGTTATAATGGAAATGCTCACATTATGTAAACATCTGCCCTAATAAAAACTGTTCTTTGTGTCACTTAGTGACTACTATCCAAATAAACCTCATTCTGATCAGACTCCAATGATATCAAACTTAAATTAGACCCTAAATTGGGGATAGGACCCCCTCAAGACTCCCTAAAATGCCACTGCCCCTTTTTACTCCCATAGGTGAAAATGGCAAAAACATAGATCATATAAACATCTGATCAATAAAACTAGGCTTTGTGGCAATTAGTGACTACTACCCAAGTATACCCCCAGACTGAGCAGAATCAAATTCACCAAAGTAAGACCCTAACTTGAGGATAGTATCCCTCAAGATCCCCTTGAATCTAATGCCCCTATACACGTGAATAGGTGATAATGCAAATATATACATCATATTAAACATCTGACCTATAAAACTAGGCTTTGTGTCACTTAGCGACTGCTACCCATGTATACCCCAGATTGAACAGAATCAAATGACACCAAAGTTAAAACCCTCACTTAGGGATAGGACCCCCTAAAAAAACTGAATGCACAGTCCCCTATCCAGTATTATAGGTGATAATGCAAATATGTACATAATATAACATCTGCCTAATAAAAACTAGGATTTGTGTCCCTTAGTGACTACTACACAAGTATACCCTAGGACTGGGTAGAATCGAAGTTAGGGGGCAGTGCACTCAGTTAAGTTAGTAGAATCGTAGTTAGGGGCAGTGCACTGCACTCAGGGGGCTCTTGGGGGGATCCTATCCCCAAATAAGATTCCTAACTTTGGTGTCATTTAATTATGCTCAGTCTGAGGTATACTTGGGTAATAGTCATTAAGTACACAAAGCCTAGTTTTATAGGGCAGGTGTTTATACGATGTATGTGTTTGCCATTATCCCCTAAGAGAGTGGATAGGGGCAGTGAATTTAGGGGTCTCTTGTTGGGGTCCTATTCCCAAGTTAGGGTCTTAATTTTGATGTCATTGGATTCTACTCTCTCTGAGGTTTACTTGGATAGTGGTCACTAAGTGACACAAAGCCTAGTTTTTATAGTGCAGGTGTTTATTGTATGTCTTCATTTGCATTATCACCTATGAGAGTGAATAGGGGCAGTACATTCAGGGGGCTCTTGCGGGGTCCTATCCTTAAAATAGGGTCTTAACTTTGGTGTCATTGGATTATGCTCAGTCTGGGGTATATTTGGGTAGTGGTCACTAAGTGACACAAAACCTAGTTTTTTATAGGGCAGATGTTTATTATGATGTCTTACATTTGCATTATTATCTATGAGAGTGGATAGGGGCAGTGCATTCAGGGGGCTCCTGAGGGGTCTAATCCCCAAGTTAGATTCTGAACTTTGATATTATTTTGTTATGCTCAGTCAGGGGTATGGTTGGGTAGTAATCATTAAGTGACACAAAAAGCTTATTTTTTTGTATATTTTCTTTGTTTTTATTTAACATGGAAATCCCCATTAGATTTTGAATAATGAGTAACGAAAAAGTGTCTAACCTCAGGTGGGTCACTAGAAGATAATTTGCAAAACAACTGGTTTGCAACATAATTACTCATTGCCAATTGCCAGTTAAAGAAGAGAGGTCTTCCTTGACAATGAGTGGGTAAAAAAATCTTTAGTAAATGTAAATAACACTTCTTTTTAAAAGTACCATATTTCTCAGCCCCCCCCCCCCCCCCCCCCCATCCAGTTTGCTGTTAATTCTCAATGCATTCACCAACTATAAAACAGTAAATAATTGTTTTAGTTTAGAGCTACCGAATTAAAACTGAGTCAGGCAGACGCACGACACAATAATCTGTAGACAGAAAGACTAACTGTTCTTGAAGGTGGAGCTGGGGTGGGAGGACTTTTGTTTAGGTGAGAGCACTGAGCCTCAGGACACACAGCGGTATACGGGGCGGAGCTACAAGGATGGGATTCAGCGATCAGACACTCAGGGAAGAAAGTACACAAAGACTGCCTGTCTGCTCTCCAGGAGTCATTGTGATACAACAGATTCGTAACTCTGTAATGGAATTCTCTTACATGGATATTTATAGACGGGAAATAAAGGATCTGTGAAAACGGACTGTGGGGTTTGAAACATCAGTGTAACGTCCAGAGTCACAACCATCTTTTTTCAGGAACCCCTTTATAGCACTTTAAGAGCGGGCACCTAGCGCCAGTCAGCCCTGGAGCAGTGTGTAAATCGTTTCCTTAAACGCAATGAAACTGATCTCAGGTGGAGTCCTGAAGCAGCACGAACGTTATCCGCGCTTAGAGGCTTCACAAGTCTCACACATCTAAAACCATATGTTCCAGTAGTTCTATAAATATTACATTTGTGCTGAGCAGTTTCCTGTGTGTTTTGTGCACATCAGACCCACGAGCATCGTTCTTCAGTAAAAGTGTTCCTGCCCTAGCTCTTTACACTCGGTTGTTCGCTGTTTTGGAAACAGTGGCTCTGTGACTTCCTTAGGGGAATCCCAATCCCTCTGCCTCACCTGTGTTATCAGCTTATTTATTTTCTAACTCCCATCTATTAGACTGGGGATGTGTCCGCTCTGGTTTACTGTCTTGATGTGCTTGGAGCTTTAACCTATTTCTGAACCTCTCTAGTTTCGGGGAAGTTTCTCCCCCTTTTTGCTCATGGGTTCTACCACAGGATCTTGCCCAGCTCCAGACCTTGTTTTCCGCCTGTGATGTGAACGGCCTCCGGTCTGGTGGAACTGGAGGACTTTGCAGCAGTATGCAGGGATTTGGGAAGTGGAGTCCAGACTAGTCGGTGCTCTCTTCCGAAACTGGATATGGACCGGGACGGGATAATTAACTTCCAGGACTTCTCGGCCCGCTTTGAGGAGGGTAATCTCAGACCCTTAACTTGTCTGCTCTTCTCCTTCCCGGACAGCCTCCTGATTGGGAGGAGCTGGACATCAAGCTTGGGGGTGAGCTGCAGCACCTGACAAGGTAACTGGTTTATAAACAAGATCGAAGATCTATATATGACTGGTGCTGAGGTTATACAATGATAAGTCAAATAAAGTCATGTCAGTGACTGACTGTCCTAATTGTTTTATTTTTCTCTAAACATAATTGTTTGCAAGTCACATTCTTTCTTTATGTGTATAAAACAGGTTTAAACAAACAGACAAGAGATTCCACCAAAATCTAGTGGGGAAATGGAAGGACTCCCTAGCCTTATATCTACTAATTGAGATGGTTTTAAGCAGGGATGGCCAACGGGGGCCCAGGGGCCACTTGTGGTCCTCTGCATTAGTTTTGTTGCCCATGGGGGGAAAAAAAACGAAAGAATGTGTGCCATGGTTTTTTATAGCCCAATGTAAATTTGAGACTTACAATGTGGGCAAAAACAAGGTGGACACATCTTTAAAGAGCACTGTGGAAGGGTAGAACAGAGGGAAGGTATCCTGAAACCCTTTCCTAATCTGTGCCACTGGACATTTTTAGGAAAGATAATATTGCTCTGTTGTGTTTCATAGCAAATCACCTCACCTTCTCAGAGAGTCAGCAGTGGCTTGTATGACCAACATTAAGTGCCCATATGCACCATACACCACCTCCACCAGCTCTTTGAGTCTGAATGCTGGTGCATGGGCACTCACAAGATGTGTGTATGCATACTTTTAAAAGGATAGAAAAGTGAAATGTGCATTTCAATTTTAAATAGAAGCATTTTTGCAATTTACTTCCATTAGCTAAAATGCTTCTATTTAAAATTGAAATGCACCCATGCACATTTCACTTTTGAATTTTCTATCCTTTTAAAGTATCTTTAGGCGATTAGGTATTGTCAGGGATAGGTAACATGTCTGTACACAGACAACTGGTGTCCGTGACTAGCCCTTGAGTGTCCACCACAACCCTTGGTATATCTTTTCTTTCTGATTAAATAATAAGAATTAAAAAAATATGTAGTGTGAATAAAGTTAGTGGCTTTGTCTAGAGACTGCTAGCGATATTGGGTGATAAGTTATGGAATAAATAAAACCTGAGTGAAATACTGGATGTGCATCTGTATAATAACACCCAGCTCTATACAAAGACACAGTAGTGACACTGGCACATGGGTATAGCCAGACAAGGGTTGGTTATAGGGTCAGTGGTATCTGCATCAGTATAATATCACCCAGCACTATATAAATGACACAGTAGTAACACTGGCACATGGGTATAGCCAGAGGAGGGCTGGTTATAGGGTCAGTGGTATCTGCATCAGTATAATAACATCCAGCACTATATAATGACACAGTAGTGACACTGGCACATGGGTATAGCCAGAGAAGGGCTGGTTATAGGGTCAGCGGTATCTGCATCAGTATAATAACACCTAGCACTATATAATGACACAGTAGTAACACTGGCTCATGGGTATAGCCAGAGGAATGCTGGTTATAGGGTCAGTGGTATCTGCATCAGTATAATATCACCCAGCACTATATAATGACACAGTAGTAACACTGGCACATGGGTATAGCCAGAGGAGGGCTGGTTATAGAATCAGTGGTGTCTGCATCAGTATAATAATACCAAGCACTATATATAATGACACAGTAGTGTCACTGGCTCATGGGTATTGCCAGAGGAGGGCTGGTTATAGGATCAGTGGTATCTGCATCAGTATAATAACACCAAGCACTATATAATGACACAGTAGTGACACTGGCACATGGGTATAGCCAGAGAAGGGCTGGTTATAGGATCAGTGGTATCTGCATCAGTATAATAACACCCAGCACTATACAAAAACACAGTAGTGACACTGGCTCCTGGATTTAGCCAGAGTTGGGCTGGTTTATAGGATCAGTGGTATCTGCATCAGTATAATAACACCCAGCACTATATAATGACACCGTAGTGACACTGGCACATGGGTATAGCCAGAGGAGGGCTGGTTATAGAATCAGTGGTATCTGCATCAGTATAATAACACCCAGCACTATATAATGACACAGTAGTGACACTGGCACATGGGTATAGCCAGAGGAGGGCTGGTTATAGCATCAGTGGTATCTGCATCAGTATAATAACACCCAGCACTATATAATGACACAGTAGTGACACTGGCACATGGGTATAGCCAGAGGAGGGCTGGTTATAGAGTCAGTGGTATCTGCATCAGTATAATAACACTCAGCACTATATAATGACACAGTAGTGACACTGGCACATGGGTATAGCCAGAGGAGGGCTGGTTATAGGATCAGTGGTATCTGCATCAGTATAATAACACCAAGCACTATACAAAGACACAGTAGTGACACTGGCTCATTGGGTATAGCCAGAGGAGGGCTGGTTATAGGATCAGTGGTATCTGCATCAGTATAATAACACCAAGCACTATACAAAGACACAGTAGTGACACTGGCTCATTGGGTATAGCCAGAGGAGGGCTGGTTATAGGATCAGTGGTATCTGCATCAGTATAATAACACCAAGCACTATATAATAATGTTTTAAATTTCAAATGTACTTTGGTATCCTTCACTAAGGTCTGTACTTTGGAAAATGTCTGCCACAGCCTTTGTCTGTGCCTATCCCTGGGTATTGTCTATATCAAAATGTGTTGTTCATTAGTAGATTTTTTTTTTTTAGTATCAGAGCCACTTTTAGGGTGCAGTTTATTTTTTCTAGAGCCAGAGAGCAGAGCAACGCTGCAGTGAAGTGTCTGGGGGCTGCTAGTTGGTTATACATGTAGAAACAGTTTAATTAGACTGAGGTGATTGAAATGTGTTTAATGTTGCCTCAATGGGATATTAAACAATGCTCCTTTGGTAAAAACAAATATGTTAAATCAAAGTAAATATATGAAAAAAATTGTGTAATAAACAGCAAAATTAGCACTTAGAAATTATCAGTGTAGCCACTGCCTCCAGTGTTTAAAGAGCAGAGAGGGTTTCAAAAACCTAAGTTTTTATTCTGCCAGTTCTGGGCATGAGCAAATCTGACTCCCTGTTATCTAGTGTCTATTCACTAACCTAGAATTTATATTGCATCAGGCTAAGATAAAACTTCCTGCAAAGGCCTCTTCCTCTATGTAGGGCTGTGACAGGACACAAATGAAGTGTAAAAAAAATAATAAAAAGGTAAAATCCATTTAAATGAATAATACATAATGCAATTATTTCTATGAAGTTTAAGCAACTGCTTAGTGCTTTATTATTATTATTATTATTACAACAACGAAACAGACTGTTTAACATTTGCTTTAAATGCTACAGCTTTGGTCAATGAAACGAGGCAATGCGGTGGTAACTCTGAGGCACTACTGGCAGAAGTTTACCAACTCTGTTTTAGGCAATCTTTAGAGTAAAGAGGTTAAAGGGATATAAACCGATCATATGAAAGGCTTCCCCATACTGTCCCAGTTTACCTCCTTGATGAGCATCTTCTACATGCCCTGGTTTTGCTCTCAGAGCCTTAGGAGAATAAGATTAGTGCACATGCAGAATACACATTTGATTGTCAATCAAGCATGTCTGTGGTGTATGTACACTAGTCACAATCACTGTATGCCATAAGCTCAGCACCATGGGTGTGTCAAAGGTGTGCCAGGACATTTTTTGTTTTGTTTTTGTAATAAAATTATTTTGCAGTTTGTTGAAAGAATATAATTTTTTTTTTCCAACTTTACATTAATAATCAGATTAAAAATGTTTTATAATATACTTTTTTTTTATACCATTAACAAAATATTTACCTAGTTTCCCTTCAAAAACCATTAGTATCTGCACCCATCCCTATTGTGGTATGCACATATGCCAGTTTACATGGTTGTCGTTGGACATGCGCATAGACTGTGTTCAATGACATCTGCTATGTCACTGCTTAAGTCCTGAAACCCCAAAATGTATTTTTATCATTTAGATAGATACCATTTTAAACAACTTTCCAATTTACTTCTGTTTGATTTGCTTTGTCTTCTTGATATCCTTTGTTGAAAAGCATACCTAAGTTGGATCAGGAGCTTAGTTAGCTGCTTATTGGTGGCTGCACACATGCCTCTTGTCATTGGCTTACCGATGCATTCAGCTAGCTCCCAGTAGTGCATTGCTGTGCCTGCAATAAAGGATACCAAGAGAATGAAGAACAAATAATAGAAGTACATTGGAAAGTTGTTTAAAATGGTATGCTCTATATCAATAATGATAGAAAACATTTGGGTTTCATGTCCCTTTTAAGAAAGTTTTTCATGAGGGTGAGTTGTCGGGCCTGACTTCCATCACCAAGGCAACCAGGAAGCTTTTTAAGAAGCAATCCTGTCCCTGGTCTGCATTGATTCAGCAATTTAGTTGTGGTACAGTAGAACCTCCACTCATACAGCGGGTTAGTTTCCAGATCACCACCTAGAACCTAGCCTTATTTTCACTTGTCTAATAGCATGTTTGTACTAATATATATGTTATGTGAGTAATAGAGTTAGGGATAAAAACTACGGAAGTAAAATGAGTATACATTACTTATATATTGAAAAATGCTATAAGGGTGAGACAAGTGCTGAATATAAGGAACCGAGACATAACTGAAATCCTGTAAATTAAGGCCCTACTGTCATTTTTTGAAATTCTAATGATTAAAAATGAGTTTGCTTTTCTTAACACTTCTCACCTCTTATTAGTATTTAGAGTTACCAACTGTCTTCCACAATACTGGGCAACCAGCTGATGACCAGGCAGTAGTGATAAGTGGGGTCATACAGTGATGTTTCACAGTTTATGTCACTATCCCTCTAATTTGCTTTATTCTCTTGGTATCTTTTATTGTAAAGCATACCTAGGTAGGCTCAGGAGCAGCAGTGCACTATGGGAGCAAGCTGGTGATTGGTGATTGAAAATGAATGCCTTTTTTCTTTAGCTCAACATAGGTGTTCAGCTCGGTCCCATTAGTGCTTATCCTGCTTTGGAGTTAACTTTAACTATGTGTTAACCCCTCTGCAGGGGTTAAAAGGACAGTATACACCAAAGAGTTGACTACAACAGTGCAACTCTCTGCAGGGCCCTCTACCCATCTAATCCCTATAAATGTTATCTTGTATACCGCTTATGTTTATAGCGCTGCAGAATCTGTTAGCGCTCTACAAATACATGATGATAATAATAATAATTTTCATATAACTGCACGTAATAGACACTACTATAAATAAGAATATGCACAGATAATTATATAAAAATCGAGTATAAAATCTTATAAAAACTTACTTAGACGCTCCCAGTTTAGCACTGTTGATTAGGTTAGGCTGGGACACCCAGTGAAAGGGGCTGGGAAAGCAAGAAGAGCAGACCCCCCCTCCCCCTCTCTCCTGCATATGTAAATACCTATTACATAACTAGGAGTCTTTAGAAATCATTATACATCTAAATCTTTGGGGCTTGGTTAGGAGTCTGAAAGTTAGCACAATATTATTAAAAAATAATACTAATAATAAGCAAAACTATACATTGTTATAAAAACACTCCCAGATGGGCTATAATAATGGATCATCTACAAAACATTTATGCAAAGAAAAATCTAGTGTACAATTTCCCTTTAAGCACACAGTTACAGCATTCATTATTGTGCTATTGCTTGTATAAAATGCATTAGGCTCTGTTGTATTCACGTTTTGATTTGAATTCAGAGTGTTCTAATGCACATGGCTAGGGAATGTTTTAGAAAGCCATTGGTGATATAACCGGTTGTTTTTACTGACACAGACAAAAGGCATTAGTGACTATCAGAGCAGCGTGTATTTATTACATGCCAGAACGCACTCTGTGGAAACGCACTCGCAGAGAACAGCTGTGGCATCTTTTATCAGGACATTCCAGTGTTTTGTGCCTGGGATCTGTTTGTTTGTGCTATTTGTTGTTTACTTCTATGATAAATACCTATTAAAAGAAAACTGCAGTAATGAAAAAACTCTACTTCTCTAGCCCTAGCGCTGACATTTCACTGTTTTATGTATAGATAAAATATTGTATTATTTTTTTTCAGCTGCGTTTGGTTAAATAGACGCATAACAAAGCTTCACAGCAAACAAATGACTCTCTCTTTCTCTTGCTGGCTGACTGATACAAATCATTGCAATATGTTATTCTAACTGTATTCTCGCTAGGTTGTCATCTGTTTTCCACAAAAATACTAGTCATGCAGCAGGTGACAGCAAGTGACCAACGGATGTTGTAGGTCATGACAGCTTAGATGAGTTCCATGGTCCTGCAACCCCTGTCAGTTGTATGCCCTCATTAGATCCTGCATAGTTACCAAATACTTTGATCAGGAGAGCACTGAGACTTGTGGAAATCTAGGGTTGGGAATTACACAGCAGTAGTGTAATGGTCTGGGCTATCCATGGTGAAGTTAAAGCAGATTCAGTAGTGTTTCTGGACAGGGATTAAGATGGGTGGGGAAAGTGGCTAGAGGGACAGAGCTCTCCCATATGCTGACAATCCTGGAAAATGTGGGATGGTCTGTGAGCTTTTGGCCTCTGTTCCTGTTATTTAATTGCAGAGCCAACACACACTCTTGGTGCCTCCCTTTCTTTTAATTGGACATTTATTTTCATTTAATGCATAGTGTATATCAACAATGTAATACTGTAAGGAAAAAATCATTAATAATAATATATTATTATTCTCTATAATTTATTTGTAGAGTCTCAACAGATTCCCACAGTGCTTACCCTACATATAAATTAAATATATTTATTAAAAACATGGTGAATATATTTAACCTCTTATCCCCACCTTAAATGAAAATGAAACCTAGCATTTTCTTGCAAGACTCAGGACAGAGCGTACAATTTTAAAAAAAAGTTTTCCAATTTACTTCTGTTATCAAATTTTACTTTGTCCTCATGGTCATTCTGTGTTGAAGAGCTTACAGGAAACACTGCTGCACAAAATAAGTTCTATGCTGCCATATATTGTTGCAGTCATGTGCTACATCTTCCTACCTGCTTTCACAACGGATACAAGAGAGTTAAAGGGACAGAATACACCAATTTTACATATAACTGCATGTAATAGACACTATAATAAAGAAAAATATACACAGATGCTGATCTAAAAATCAAGTACAAAACATTTTAAAAACGTAGAAGCTCACAGTTGAGCCTTGTTGACGAGGTTAGGCTTGGCACACATTGAAAGGGTTCCTGGGAACGTCAGGAAGGGCAGACACTCCCCCCCCCTTGCATATGAAAATACCCATAAACCATTTCCCACCTGGGTGCTAAGCTGGATTTGAGCTTTATTTATTTTTGACTTTTTTTTCCAGATCCCCAAGCTTTATTCTGTTGGAAAGGTTAGGCAATTACCTTTCCAACGGTGAGTCTTGGGGGGTCTGTAGCTGCCTTAGATGCCTGAGATACAGGCTTCTAAGCAGCATGCCCCTATTTCCCTATATTGTCCTTTGTTAATTTTAAATAAAGTTGCACGGTGACGTCACCATGCAAATCCTGACGCCTCGGTGATGCCTCTCACTATTCAGGCCAGATCACCGGGCTGGGAGTAGGTGGGAGCCCACAGATTGTCCTAAAGGTGGGTAAGTGCTTACGACGACTCTGAGCATGTTAGAAAAAAACACTCCTGGTGGGCTATATAAACGGTCATCTCCAAAACCCGTTCATGCAAGAAAAATCTAGTGTCTCTTTAAGTAAATTTGATAAAAATTATTTTATTCTTTGGAGGGTTTTATGTCCCTAGTTGTAAAGGAGTTTATCCACTGCTTTAAGCAATTTCTGTCTAGAATGTAGCTGGTTTAGGCAATTACACAAATGCAATATATTTTTACTGCAAAAGTAATCAAATAGATAATGAATGTATAATGCAATTTTTTTATAATACAACACAACTAAACCCTTTTAATATTACCAATATAAGTGTTTTACAGTGGGGGAAAAAAGTACGGTATTTAGCTCAGCCACCAATTGTGCAAGTTCCTCCCACTTAAAGTGAAGGTAAAGTTTTGCGCAATTAAAGAAGTATTATGTTATTTAGTTGATATATACCAAGATCGCTAAGTTTTTAACACATATATGTATACATAGAAATATAAAATAAATACTTTTTTATCAAGTGTTTGGGCGCTTATAGCTCCTCCCTCCATCTAGTTCCGGGTTTCTTTCAGTATTACGTATAGAGCGTTCCCACCCGCTCTATAGGTATTGCAATGCGCGTTCTCGATAATCTGAAGGCTTGCGCATGCGCACATCACGCCGTAATCTCTAATTGCGCCTGCGCGAATAAAAACTATCACGAGCACGGCTTCCAAGATACAGGATGTGTAAGTAACGCATGTGCACTATTAATACTAATGAAGTAGAGACGTAAAATGGACGAGCCGCCTAACGGCCAGACCATATGATTGGGGTACTAGAAAAACGTGACCTGGCTACGAAAAAGAAAAAACGGCAGATTGCAGAACGAGTAGTTTGAAGATTAAAAAACGCTCGATAAATGGTAAATATTGCGTTCTAACAAAATTGATGAATTAAACTACCCTTATTTTTTTTACTATTTAATTTGCAAAAATCGTTACATGATAACTTTACCTTCACTTTAAGAAGATGAGAGAGGCCTGTAATTTTCATCATAGGTATACCTCAACTATGAGAGACAAAATGTGGAAACAAATCCAGATAATCATATTGTCTGATTTGGAAAGAAACTGTATTTGCAAATTATGGTGGAAAAAAAGTACTTTGGTCAATATCAAAAGTTCATCTCAATACCTCTTGTTTATATATCCTTTGTTGGCAATGACAGAGGTCAATACGTTTTCTGTAAGTCTTCACAAGGTTGTCACACACTGTTGCTGGTAATGTTGGCCCATTCCTGCATGCAGATCTCCTCAAGAGCAGTGATGTTTTGGGGCCTGTCGCTCCAAAGGTTTTCTATGGGGTTGAGATCTGGAGACTGGCTAGGCCACTCCAGGACCAAGAAATGCTTCTTACGAAGCCACTCCTTCGTTGCCCGGGGCGGTGTATTTGGGATCATAGTCAGCTGAAAGACCCAGCCAATATAATCTTCAATTGCCCTTTGCTGATGGAAGGAGGTTTGCAGTCAAAACCTCACGATACATGGGCCCCATTCATTCTTTCATGTACACGAATCAGTCGTCCGTTCCCTTTGCAGAGAAACCAGCCCCAAAGCATGATGTTACCCACCCCCATGCTCTCACAGTAGGTATGGTGTTCTCTCTCCTCCAAACACGAAAGTTGTGTTTTCTACCAAACAGTTCTACTTTGGTTCATCTGACCATATGACATTCCTCCCAAATCCGCTTCCTGGATCATCAAAATGCTCTGTAGCATACTTCAGACGGGCTCGGACATGTACTGGCTTAAGCAGGGGGACACGCCTGGCACTGCAGGATCTGAGTCCCTGGCAGCGTTAGTGTCGTTACTGATGGTAGCCTCCTGTTACGTTGGTCCAGCTCTCTGCAGGTCATTCACTAGGTCCCCCTGTGTGGTTCTGGGATGTTTGCTCACCGTTCTTGTGTCATTTTGACCCCCCACGGGGTGAGATCTTGCGTGGAGCCCCAGATCGAGGGAGATTATCCAGTGGTCCTTGTATGTCTTCCATTTTCTAATTTTTGCTCCCACAGTTGATTTCTTCACACCAAGCTGCTTGCCTATTGCAGATTCAGTCTTCCCAGCCTGGTGCAGGTCTACAATTTTGTTTCTGGTGTCCTTCGACAGCTCTTTGGTCTTCACCATAGTGGAGTTTGGAGTGTGACTGTTTGAGGTTGTGGACAGGTGTCTTTTATACTAACAAGTTCAAACAGGTGCCATTAATACAGGTAATGAGTGGAGGACAGAGGAGCCTCTTAAAGGGACATTATACACTCATTTTTTCTTTGCATAAATGTTTGGTAGATGATCTATTTATATAGCCCATAAAGTTTTTTAAAAAAAATAAATGTATAGTTTTGCTTATTTTTTAAATAACATTGCTCTGATTTTCAGACTCCTAACCAAGCCCCCAAAGTTTTATGTGAATACAGTCAGCTACCTTCTCCAGCTTGCTCCTGTTTGTGTAAAGGGTCTTTTCATATGCAAAAAGAGGGGGGAGTGTCTTATTTTGCCACTTGCAGTGGGCTTTCCAGCTACCTTTTCAACAGAGCTTAACTAAGAGCTTCTAAGTAAGTTTTTAAACAGTTTTATACTGGATTTTTATATCAGTATCTGTGCATCTTATTCTTTATAGTAGTGTCTATTACATGCAGGTTATATGAAAATGAGTGTGTACTGTCCCTTAAAGAAGAAGATACAGGTATGTGAGAGCCAGAAATCTTGCTTGTTTGTAAGTGACCAAATACTTATTTTCCACCATAATTTGCAAATAAATTCTTTCCAAATCATACAATGTGATTGTCTGGATTTGTTTCCACATTTTGTCTCTCATAGTTGAGGTATACCTATGATGAAAATTACAGGCCTCTCTCATCTTCTTAAGTGGGAGAACTTGCACAATTGGTGGCTGAACTAAATACTTTTTTGCCCCACTGTATTTCCCTAATTCTAAACAAAATATACCAATGGAGGAAGGAAATGTGAGTTGATGAAAGCAGAGTGCAAATGAATAAGCATAAAGATGAAATAACACTTGGGAAGGCTATATCACAGATTATGATATTTATTTGCACCATTTTATATGGCTATGTGGGTTTCATTTTCACAGTTAAATGTGTAACAGTCTATTTTACAGAATTATCTGTTTTAAAAGGATACAAAATCCCAAACAGTTATTTTGTGATTCAGACAGAACATACAATTTTAAAAAAAAAGATTCAAATTTATTTCTCATATCAACTTTGCTATGTTCCCATGGTATTTTGTGTTGAAGAGATACCTAGGTAGGCATCTAGAGCACTACATTGCAGGAAATAGGGCTGCCATCTAGTGCCCTTGCAAATGGATAACGTTCTTGCAAAACTGCTGCCATATAGTGCTCTAGAAATGGGCCAACTTATAAGCATACGTCCCTGCTTTTCAACAAAAGATACCAAGAGAGCAAAGAAAAGTTTTATACTAGAAGTAAATTTAGAGCATGAGATTTTAAACATCTTTCTATCTCACTGTTTTTCAAACGTTGTCCCTCAGGCCTCCCCCAACAGGCCAGGTTTTTAGGATTACCTTGGATGAGAGCAGGTCAAATAACCAGGTTTAGTAATCGGCAGATTATTTCACCTGTGCTCTAGTTCAGATATCACAAAATGTGACCTGTTAGGGAGGTCTGAGGGCAGGTTTGAAGCAAGTGCTCTATCTGAGTCATGAGAGAACATTTTATTGTTTTATATCCCTGTAATTAGTTTCACCAATATGTTACGTATAATTATTATATTAGGAATTATACCACGTTTTGAATATATTTAGCTTGTCTGAAATCACATCAAAGGGATATGAAACCCCAACATTTTCTTTCATACCTTTTTATTAATTGACTTCCCAACTTCTATGACCTAATTTGCTTTTTCTTTCTCTTGGTACCTTTGTCGAAAAGCATACCTAGGTAGGCTCAGGAGCTGTGAGCTAGCTGCTGATTGGTGGCAGCAAATATATGCTTCTTCTTTGGTTTACGATGTGTAGCCCCTATGGACGTGTATTTGTTTAGCCCTTATGGACATGTATTTACACTATTGATAGTGGAGAAATGCTGTTGCTGGGTGGCACTGAGATAAGGGAAACAATAATAGTGATGCCTACAATAGGCTATTGTGTATTAAAAAAACAAAGCTTCTTTTAAAACAGTATTTTTAGCAACTTCTAAATAATTTGTATCTATGAGCAACTGCTAATGCATAGAAGCCCACAGTCACATTTTTTTATGTTACATGTTTTGTTTGTCAGATTTTAAAGTTTGATAATGTTCTGGTAGCTTTTTCTTTACAACTTTTTAAAAGTAAAATATTGGCAAAAAGTATGTATTTCCCCTCAGCAATTTCTAACAGAAAGTTAAAATCCATTTACGTTTAGAAGAGAGAGAACAGCACTCCTGAGCGAGAACAAAGCTAAAAATAACTTCCATGCCTGTTTCATTTCCATTGCAACTCAGGGTGCACGCTCTTTTAGCACACTATGCCCCTTCACAGAGAAAAATATCATGTAGCATATCAGTGTGACCCTGCCCAATGACAGTCCAGCACCAAAATACCAGGCAATTCTTCTCTGAACAAGAGAAACAACAACCCCAGACGATCGTTTTGGCTTTCTGTGGGCCTTGTCAGTGAGGTGCAGTTGTATCTCTCTAAGGGCATGTGTGCAAGGAGTCCATGTCTGGTTTCCCTCATTACTCTTAGGGAGACCCAAGAGTAATTTTCATAAATATCAGAAGAGAGAGGCCGAAACGTACGTCTGGGGTTTGTTGTCTTCTCTTGTTCAGAGAAGAATTGCCCTGGTATTTCGGCGCTGGACTATAATTGGGCAGGGTCCAGACTGATATGCTACAGGATATTTTTTCTCTGTGAAAGGCATAATGTGCTAAAGAGCGTGCACCCTGAGTGGCACTGGCCTTGTGGACAAGCTTTTTTTTAGCTTTTGTTCTGTCTCAGTTTAGTGCGTCTCTCTATTTTCTACGGTTTAGTTATTTGTAATGGAAAAAGAACCGTTTACTATATTATAAAATCGTATATTTGCGTATACTGTTACCCCACCTGTACCATTTTATGAGATACAAAGCTGCAGATAGAGTTCTTGTAATTAGCATAGCCAATAATTCTGTTAATTATGTTCATGTCTTAGCTGGCTGAGAGTATGCCATATAAACATATTTTAAGATTATTTTTGTACAGTTGTTTAGCTATTGTTTTTTTGTGGATTTGATAATAAATCTTGTTATATTTTTGTTTGTAATTGTGGATAGCACAAATGTTAAAAATTCCCTGGTACTTGGGTCTAAATGTACACAACGCACTCCAGTCCCTTAAGGGGTTAATTTAAACCTCAGTCTTTTTTCATATATTGGAAGCCTATAATCCTTTTTAAAACTAGTGCTTGTTCATCCGATCAATGTTTAAGAATTGTTCTAGCAGATCATTTCCATCTTTACAGGCCTTGTGGCACTGACAGAGTTAAGTAATGAAAGGCTATTTGGCTGATGCCTTTGGGATATGACAGAGGAGGAATATGCATTTGCCAAATAAAGCAAATGAGAGCTAGCATGTGTACAGTACTAATATGTCTGACCTGCAGAACCGGCCCAGTCTGCTGGCTCATGTTTTCAGTATAAGGAATTTTTAATGTTGTAAAACATAAAAAAAAAAAACACCTTGTTACCATCATTAGTCACTAATAATTCCATTACTTTAAACCTTGGCAGCTTTAAATGAGACACAATCTAATTTCAGATGCACAACAGTGTATAGTTATCAGGTTTATGGATTTACCAGAACTAAAAGCTGCTAACCATGAGCTCGCTTCCATTGAGCTGTTAAAAATTGAGCCGTAAGCTACCGAAGCGGCCCCGACATCTAAAAGTAATTTACGGCTCCATTTAGTACCAGGTTTCCATTGAAAAGGTTTCTGCTTTGCAAGCCGTTGCTCTTTTTCGTTGTAGGTGTAAGTTAGTGTTGTGTTAAAGATTCCACCGATGCCGGATTTCTAAAACATTAATAGGTTACTATAGTAACCCGACCTTACACTACACTCGATTGCATATACGGCACGCATACAAGTGCGGTGCGTATATTTTACCTGTCCCTCACAGAATAAAATCAAACACCTAACGCATGCGTGATATCTACCTCTCAACCGTAACCCCCACCCCGCAATAACTAATGTATTAACCCTAATCCGCCAACCCCCCATACCGCAAAGTATCTATCATTATTAACCCTAAACCACCATCCCCACAACGCAATCTAGCTATTTAAACTATTAACCCCTAAACCGCCAATAGCCCACATCACAATTAACCTAATAAATCTATTAACCCCTAAACCGCCAAACGCACAACGCAAATAACTAATCACTAAGCCCCCTAACCTAACACCCCCTAAATTAACCCCATTACATAAATTAAAATAATCCTAAATTACCAAAATAAAAAAAACTAACATTACTTTAAAAATAAAAAAATCCTAAATTTAAATTAAGCTAAAATTACATAAAATAAACCAAATTATCAAAAATAAAAAATTAAACCTAATCCCTATGAAAATAAATAAAACAAACAAAAAAAAACACCCCCTTATCTAATACTAAACTACCAATAGCCCTTAAAAGTGCGTTTTGTAGGGCATTGTCCTAAGTTAAACAGCTCTTTTTTACCTTTAAAAAAAAAGTAAGTTCCCCCTAACAGTAAAACCCCCGGCCCCCCACCTGCTAAATTAAAAAAAAAAACAAAAAAAAACCTAACACTAAAAAAATCCTAAACTACCAATTGCCCCTAAAGGGGCAATTGTATGGGCATTGCCCTATTAAAGGGCATTCAGCTTTTTTACAGCGCCCAAATCCCTAATCTAAAAAATAAAAAAAAGCTTAACTCTAACCCCCAGATAGGTACTCACGGTTCCTGAAGTCCGGCGGTGAAGTCTTCTTCCAAGCGGAGACCTCTTCTATCTTCATCCAGGACTGCGGAACTGAAGACCGGCGACCACGGAACCATGGAGCATGGAGGATCCTCTTCGTACGATCACCGCAGTACACTGAATAATGAATTCAAGGTACGCGATTAAATATGGCATCCCTTGCATTCCTATTGGCTGATTTGATTCTTCAAATCAGCCAATAGGATGAGAGCTACTGAAATCCTATTGGCTGTTCAAATCAAAGTAATGTTAGGTTTTTTATTTTAATTGTAATTTAGGATTATTTTAATTTATGTAATGGGGTTAATTTAGGGGGTGTTGGGTTAGGGGGCTTAGTGATTAGTTATTTGCATTGTGGGATTTGGCGGTTTAGGGGTTAATAGATTTATTATGTTAATTGGGGCGATGTGGGTTAATGGCAGATTAGGGGTTAATAGATTTAATAGTTTGCGCTGTGGGGCATTGCAAATTAGGGGTTAATAGTTTTAAATAGCTAGTTTGCATTGTGGGGCATGGTGGTTTAGAGATTAATACATTTATTATAAGTTGCGATTTGGGGGGGATGGTGGATAGAGGGGTTTTGACGTGTCAGGTTAGATTTCAATGGGAAAAAAAGTCTCAAAGAGCACCTTTTTCCTGTTTTACACCTAGTTGAGCTCGGTTTTATTTTTGTTAATGTATCGGCAGCCTCCGACAGTGTATTAACGGTTTGCACGGCATTGGAAACTGGTATAATTTTAAGAATAGCGGCTTCTGATACTTTCTATGGGACACGATAATGAGTCCGGTTGCCAAAATTGGGTTATAACAGGCCATTGGAAGCAGTCGATAAACGATATTGCTTCGACAGCATATTTATCGGTTTGCGAGTGCACGCAAATGGAATTATGGCTCAATGGAAGCGAGCGCTAAGTGTTTTGCCCTAGCTTTTTATTTAGCAAGTGTAGAACACCTCCAACAGCTGGCTTCTCTGTTACTATGCAACGGGTTGGTTAATTGAGAAGTCATTTTTTCTGATTATGGAAATAGGTGTTCATCTATCAATGTCTTTTTTTTTTTAATGGGTCATAAAAGTAAAAAAATATGTTAGAGCATGTAATTTTAAGACTAAACACACAGTTGAATTATGTCTCAAGACCCGCAGAGCACTTCTGTTCCCAAGTGCAAACTGTCGCTGATCTAATCAGCAGCACAAGTTATACAGCGGAGTCATGTCGCTGATTTGATCAGCGATATTTTCAGCTTGAGACCAGCAGTGCTTTGTGGGGGGTTTATACAACCTTGAAGAGGCATTTTTTCTTTAATTTAAATTACATCAACATGACAGCACAGTTTCACAACATTAGATGAGCTTTTTGTTTTCCTCAGGCCTCGAGAGATCCATTGGCCACAACTCTGCTGTTCTAAACTATCTGTGTCCGTTTTATAATGTAAACTCTTTCATTTTGTTACTTTATGTCTGTATAAATATTATGTTACAGTTGCATTGTTATACAACTAATCATATTATTGCTTTTATTAAAGGGACAAACATTGACTTTAAAATGCCAATTAGCACATTTCACACTTACAACATATGTCACAGCTTTTATGACTCAAGTGCCATGTTGTAACATTTTTTTTTTTCTTCTTCAATCCATCTAACATTTAAAGAATTCCTAACTTTGGAAAGTAATTATACTAAGTATTAGCATAACCGATTTATGTTCTATATCTGGGCACTACTGTTTTATGAAGGCAAGATCTACTGTTTATGTATTAGTGGGATCTACTTGTGCATTTGTCAAACTTAAAAGGACCGGAAACCCCAACATTTTTCTTTCCTGATTTGGATAGAACATACAATTTTAAACATTTTTTTTCATTTTACTTCTATTATCAAATTTGCTTCATTATCTTGTTATCCTTTGCTGAATGAACATCATTGCACTACTGGTAGCTAGCTGAACACATCTAGTTAGCCAATCACAAGAGACAAATGTGTACAGGCACCAATCAGCAGCTAGCTCCCACTAGTGTAGGATATGTGCATACTCTTTTTACTGATACACTGAGAAAACCAATCAAATTTTGAAAGTAGAAGTGAATTTAACCCCTTAAGGACACGACCATTTTTCAATTTCTTTCCCTTAAGGGACCAAGGCTATTTTTACATTTCTGCGGTGTTTGTGTTTAGCTGTAATTTTCCTCTTACTCGTTTACTGTACCCACACATATTATATACCGTTTTTCTCCGCCACTAAATGGACTTTCTAAAGATACCATTATTTTCATCATATCTTATAATTTACTATTAAAAATATTATAAAATATGAGGAAAAAATGGAAAAAAAAACACTTTTTCTAACTTTGACCCCCAAAATCTGTTACACATCTACAACCACCAAAAAACAACCATGCTAAATAGTTTCTAAAATTTGTCCTGAGTTTAGAAATACCCAATGTTTACATCTTCTTTGCTTTTTTTGCAAGCTATAGGGCCATAAATACAAGTAGCACTTTGCTATTTCAAAACCACTTTTTTTCAAAATGAGCGCTAGTTACATTGGAACCCTGATATCTGTCGGGAATACCTAAATATCCCTTGACATGTATATATTTTTTTTTAGAAGACATCCCAAAGTATTGATCTAGGCCCATTTTGGTATATTTCATGCCACTATTTCACCGCCAAATGCGATCAAATAAAAAAAAATGGTAACTTTTTCACAAACTTTAGGTTTCTCACAGAAATTATTTACAAACAACTTGTGCAATTATGGCATAAATGGTTGTAAGTGCTTCTCTGGGATCCCCTTTGTTCAGAAATAGCAGACTTATATGGCTTTGGCGTTGCTTTTTGGTAATTAGAAGGCTGCTAAATGCCACTGCGCGCCACACGTGTTTTATGCCCAGCAGTGAAGGGGTTAATTAGGGAGCATGTAGGGAGCTTGTAGAGTTAATTTTAGCTTTAGTGTAGTGTAGTAGACAACCCAAAGTATTGATCTAGGCCCATTTGGTAAATTTAATGCCACCATTTCACCGCCAAATGCGATCAAATTTAAAAAAAACGCAATTTTTTTCGCAATTTTAGGTTTCTCACTGAAATTATTTACAAACAGCTTGTGCAATTATGGCACAAATGGTTGTAAATGCTTCTCTGGTATCCCCTTTGTTCAGAAATAGCAGACATATATGGCTTTTGGCAATGCTTTTTGGTAATTAGAAGGCTGCTAAATGCCGCTGCACATCACACGTGTATTATGGCTAGCAGTGAAGGGGTTAATTAGGGATCTTGTAGGGAGCTTGCAGGGTTAATTTTAGCTTTAGTGTAGAGATCAGCCTCCCACCTGACACATCAGACCCACTGATCCCTCCCAAACAGCTCTCTTCCCTCCCCCACCCCACAATTGTCCCCGCCATCTTAAGTACTGGCAGAAAGTCTACCAGTACTAAAATAAAAGGTATCTTTTTTTTTTTTTCTTTTTTTTTTTTTTGGAGCATATTTACATATGCTGCTGTGTAGGATCCCTCTTAGCCCCAAACCTCCCTGATCCCCCCCCAAACAGCTCTCTAACCCTCCCCCTCTACATTATTGGGAGCCATCTTGGGTACTGGCAGCTGTCTGCCAGTACCCAGTTTACAAAAAAAATTATATTTTTTATTTTTTTCCCCACTTTTCTGTAGTGTAGCTTCCCCCCCCAAGACTAAACCCCCACCCCCCTCCCAGATCCCTTCGATTAACATATTTATCCCCCCTCTCTCCCTCTAAATAGAAACCACTGTTCCATAGTGTAATGGTTCCCACCCGCTCCCTCCCCATGCACGCGCCCGCCCGCCTCCCCTGTGCACGCGCGCGCGTCCGTGCGCGCCCCTCAGCAATCCCGCCCATGATCCCGCCCACCGGTAAGCCATCGATCGCCGCCCACCCGCCTCCCACGTCTGCTCCCACCCACCAACGATCGTGGCATCGATGTCCGGTGTAGAGAGGGCCACAGAGTGGCTCTCTCTGCATTGGATGGGGAAAATGTTATTGCAGTGATGCCTCGATATCGAGGCATCACTACAATAACCGGAAAGTGGCTGGAAACGATCAGGATCGCTTCCAGTCGCTTTCAACCCCAACGTCGTACAGGGTACGTCGCTGGTCTTTAAAGACCAGTTTGTGCAAGACGTACCCTGTACGACGCGTGTCGTTAAGGGGTTAAAAGTGTCTTAAAATTAAATGCTCTATCTGAAACAGGCAAGTTTAATTTTGACTTTTTTTATCCCTTTTAAAGGGACATAGACGATGAATCTGAAACGCATAGTGCGTTTCAAATGTGACAGGAGGTATTTTTGTAGTATACAATACATTTTAAAAAATGTTTCTATAAGAGTTCTTACCATTTTTACAATACTTCTCTTACTTTATATGAGCCCTGCCTAGCATATGGTGGTCCCACCCACTCACATCCCTATCTCTTTCATTCTCCAAGTGACTGCGAATTCCATAACCATAGCACTTTAAATGCTCTTATGCCACTCAATGCTGCATAGGTCTATGGCACAATTGCACAATTCTATAGTGAGGCATCAGGCTGTGACACCATACTATTATTTATCCACCTCTCCCTAATTGTCTGTGAGAAAAAAAAAAAACCCACAGTGGCCCTTGAGATGAAAAGTTTGGACACACTTTTTTAAATCTGCAAATGTTTTCTTATATATCTTCCCACTTTTAAAAAAGCAAAATGGATAATCCACTTTGCACCACATATGTCTCCTCTATGAAACATTCTGTTTTGTCAAGCGCTCAGAAGAATGAATCATTTGACAATGACTCACAGCTTGGTGCACCTCCACCTAAACTGCAAACAGTCATACAGATGTCAGCAAAGGTATTTCAGGTTGTATTGAAGCAATGTAATGACGGCCATGAGAGTTACACCTGTTTGAAGAAGATAAAAAAAAAAAAATTGTCACCGCCCACATTCCTTACGTTCCCAGTTTTAACCTGCAACATTTTACTATTTTTTTTATATAGCTTTGCTATGACTTGGAGCCTGTCCATTAAACAGCATGCAATTTCTGTCAATACTTGCTTCCCTTATCTCTCCCCTCTATGGCTTTTCAGTGGGCACAATAAAGCCACAATAAAACAAAAACACAGCAGGTTGTTGAAATGCATGAAATTATTGGGAGGTGAACTGTCTCCAGACAGTACAGACAATATGAGTCAGCTCACTTCTATACGTGACCTCTTTATCTCTCGCTCCCTTAACCTTCTGGCCCTAACAGAAACCTGGCTCTCTCCCCTAGAGACAGCATCCACTGCTGATCTGTCACATGGGGTCTCCTCTTCAGCCACACTCCTAGGTCTGGTATTGACGAGGAGGTTTTGTAGGTATTTTACTTTCCTCTCATCTTTCAACAAATACATCCCATCTCTTCCCTCACATTTTCCTCATTCGAAACCCACATGATTCGCTAATTCTCTCCCCTCTCTATACATGTTGCAGTCATATACCGCCCCCCTGGCTGCTCAACTCAATTTCTAGATCACTTGGCTGCCTGGCTATCTTAATTCCTTTCCTCAGACACCCCTGCCCTCATTCTTGGCGACTTCAACATCCCTCTTGACAATCCCACTGCCTCCTCTGCAAAACACCTTCTGCAACTCACTTTCTCTTTCGGTCTGTCACAATGGACTGATTCTCTCACTCACAAAGACGGTTACTCCCTTGACCTGATCTTTAGCTATCGATGCACTATATCAAATTTCACAAACTCCCCTTTTCCTCTTTCTGACCACCATCTCCTCACTTGCAACATATCCCTCCCTACAACTCTTCCCTCCTCCTACTACTCACACCAAACTTCACAGAAGCATTATGTCATTAGATCAGCAACAGCTTGCTAATTCCCTCAAACATCTCCTCTCATCCTTCTCCTCCTTTTCCTGCCCTGACCAATCTATCTGCCATTATAAATCCACCCTTACACCCGTCCTTGACAATCTGGCCCCTCTTACCATAGCTCGAAAATCACACACTCATCCTCTGCCCTGGCATACTACTCTGACACGTTACCTACGCAGATGTTCACGTACTGCTGAGCGGCACTGGAGAAAATCTTGGAGTTCAGCTGATTTTCTTCATTACAAATTGATCTTGAACTCCTACTATTCTGCCCTTAATCTCTATAAAAAACAAAGAAAAATGTTACCCTGCGCTAAGGAAAAAACACTAATAAACCAAGGGAAAAAATGGAGACCCCTATCTCCACAACAAGAACCAGAAAATGTATATTTTGAAAATCGTGTCCCAGATGGAACCAGATATTTCAAAAGACCTTGGCGCTGCAAAAAATTGCGGCTAAAACTAGTGATTGGATAAACCGTGACAATAGTCAAGATGTTTAAAGTATGAAACCTTTGGCCTCAGTAATGAGATCACGTAATTTAAAAGATACAGTGTAAATTTATTGATACAATATTAAACATAAAATATTTAAAAAAGCTGATCAGCAAGAGAACAATAAAATAATTGTAACAATCAAATAGTAAAAATGTAGCAATAAAAATAGCTTGATACAATATAGCAATATAGCAAATATCAGTGTAGCATCAAAAATGGAAACAGCAAAACAACCCTGGAGCTAATATGCGATCCAAATGTTGAAAGTCCGGAATAAGAGTAAGCAATCGACATCCACAGCTGATTCCTTGAGAAGCAGAGTGAGGCTGGAACGACAAACGGATCCAAATCAAACACAAGCAGAAAACCAAACTAAAGGTGTTCACTTTTACTTACACCGTGTCTTGGTTACTGCTGCGACGATGGATCCCTTTTAGCAAGCTGTAGCAGAGCCGGATAAGCCTTTGGTGCAATACCGGATTTTTCAAGGATACTCCGCTGAAGTTGCAACTTCAGCGGAGTATCCTTGAAAAATCCGGTATTGCACCAAAGGCTTATCCGGCTCTGCTACAGCTTGCTAAAAGGGATCCATCGTCGCAGCAGTAACCAAGACACGGTGTAAGTAAAAGTGAACACCTTTAGTTTGGTTTTCTGCTTGTGTTTGATTTGGATCCGTTTGTCGTTCCAGCCTCACTCTGCTTCTCAAGGAATCAGCTGTGGATGTCGATTGCTTACTCTTATTCCGGACTTTCAACATTTGGATCGCATATTAGCTCCAGGGTTGTTTTGCTGTTTCCATTTTTGATGCTACACTGATATTTGCTATATTGCTATTTTTATTGCTACATTTTTACTATTTGATTGTTACAATTATTTTATTGTTCTCTTGCTGATCAGCTTTTTTAAATATTTTATGTATAATATTGTATCAATAAATTTACACTGTATCTTTTAAATTACGTGATCTCATTACTGAGGCCAAAGGTTTCATACTTTAAACATCTTGACTATTGTCACGGTTTATCCAATCACTAGTTTTAGCCGCAATTTTTTGCAGCGCCAAGGTCTTTTGAAATATCTGGTTCCATCTGGGACACGATTTTCAAAATATACATTTCCTTAATCTCTATAAGCAACATTACTTCTCTACTCTTATCTTTTGTCAAACCCAAAACTTCTGTTCTCCAGTCCACTTTCAATACTCTTCTCCGCCCACCCCACCTCCTAATACAACTTCTCTGTCAGCTCAAGACTTTGCCAGCCACTTCAATAACAAAATTGACTCCATCAGAAACGTAATCAGCTCTTAACATAATTCCATTCTCTCACCCCCTCAAACGCTCGCAACCAACCACAACCCACATAGCCATAAACTTAGCTCTTTCTCCCCTGTTACTGAGGAAGAAGTTTCGGCACTTATACTGCGCCCTCACCTCACTACCTATCCCCTCACAGCTCCCCTCGCTCTCTTCTACCCTTACCCCTATACTCACACACACTTTTAACCTCTTCCTCAGCACCATTATATTTCCCCCATCTCTGAAACATGCACTGGTCACACCTATCCTCAAAAAACCTTCCCTTGATCCAACCTACCTATCTAACTACCGGCCCTATTTCTCTCCTCCCTATTGCCTCAAAGCTTCTCAAAAAACTAGTATATGCATGCCTATCCCATTTCCTTACATTAAACTCCCTCCTTGACCCACTGCAATATGGATTTTGTCCCCATCACTCCACAGAGAGTGCAATCGTTAAGGTTACCAATAACCTACTTACAGCAAAATCAAAAGGCCACTTCTCTCTGCTTATCCTACTTGATCTGTCCACAGCCTTTGATACTGTTGACCACCCTCTTTTGCTCCAAACCCTCCAATCCTTCGGCATCTGTGACACAGCCCTCTCATGGTTCTCTAACTACCTGTCAAACCGTACCTTTAGTGTAGCCTACTCCTCTGCCCCATCACCACTTTCTGTCGGGGTACCGCAAGACTCTGTCCTTGGTCCCCTACTCTTCTCAATCTACACGTCATCATTAGGGGGGGAAGGGGGGAAAACGTGAGTGCCCCTGCATAAAACAGTTATGCTTTAGTTAACATACATATTATACAATACAATTGTTTGTAAATAACACTATTCACATTAGTATATGTATATATTTATGTACACGTATGCAAACTCTGTAGAATGACTATCAAGACATTTTTGAGTCAAACAACATAAGGAGAGAATATAAGATAGCATGACTGTGCACTATGTATATCTACTAATCTAAACCTGCAAGCATAACTATCCTCAGTATTATATTGACAGGGTCAGTGTTACAGGATCATTCTCCATCCCACTCCACTCATATTGAAGCAATTCGTAAATGTTACAGCAAAGACAGTTCCATTGCACATAACTGCCCACCAAAGATTCAAATCTGCACAAGTCTTCATACCCAGCAACATGAAGCCACCAATCTGTTCCGCATCAAGAAATTCCACAGCAACACATTGCATGCTGTCAATCTCAATGGCAGTCTATCTATTAATCGCTGAGACTGTTACCAGCCTAACAGAGTGGGGCTTTGCAAAGATCAAGCTGAGTTCAACTTCTTCAACTTGAGACTTCAACACAAATGTATGTGGGCTCCCATTCTGCAACAATGGCTGCGTATGTTGTCAGGAGAGAGGACCATATTCACAAGGCTCAACCGCATGCTTATAGGTTTCTTCTGTCTGATCCCAGATCTCAAAGACTCAAACTTTACTAGTGCGGAGTTGGTCTTTAGTTCCCTCCAGAGGACCAGCCGCATCCTACTGGGGATCGAAAAAAGCAGAAGACAAAGGTCTCTTAAATCACTCGATAGTGGGTGTACAATATCTCCCTCCTTTAAAATGCTGGTTCATGTTCAATTGCTGTTCTCACATCTTAGCATTGGGTTCTGCTACCAACTTACTATCTGGTTCAGTTACATTGTTCCCTGCCCTTCTGTGCTCTATACGATATAAGAGGCAGTCAAACTTATTACACATCTTACATTCAAAATCGAACAGTAGTCCTTGAAGAGTCACACAAATGTCCTCCATGTTTAAAATAGAGAGTGCTGGCAATTCAATAAAAGGATAACTGAAGCTATTCTGAGTGAATAACCGTTCAGTTACAACTGCCTTACCTGGAATACTGGGGGCTGTCAGAATCTCAATGTTAGGCCGCCGCCAGAGATCTTGACAGTCCGGATCAGGCTACCAGGGTCACTTTTTTTGGTAAAAATTCTGGGAGCATATGGCTCTCTGGGTTTGTTGAGCCCCAATATAAAGAGTCTTGGGATGCAGTCTTTGGCCCCATGTTGTCATCATGCTGGTGGGCCCCTATCTGAATTATATCATGTAGACCCACCGCTTCAGCCACACTTCAGGTGTGGGGACTTTTGAAAGATTAATACTCCCCTCTTTTCAAATGAGTGGTCTTATGTGCCTGTGAGATACAGGTGCTTTACTGGAAAAGAGACACCTGAAAGTGCTTTTTTGCCAGAGGGGGGAAAGGGCTTTTAATGGTATTAGGTCATGGGACCTCTCCAAATGAGGTCTTACCTGTCTCACCAGAAACTAGATATTTTTAATGGTGGGGGAGATGGCTATTTATATAGGCCCTATCTCCATCTCTGATTTTGTGGTATAAGTCCTCTCATGAAAGGGGGATTTCTACTCTTTTGAATGAGGGGGTCACACCCACATCTAATTTTCATGAGGTGGACTTTGTGTCCCTTTTAATCTCCATTTAACAAAGAATGGAATGAAATCCCACTTCCATAGGAGCCACTACTCTCTATACAACAAATACATTAACATGGTAGGGTACCCTACATTTTTCTTCCCTTAAAGGGACACTGAAGCCAAATTTTTTCTTTTGTGATTCTGATAGAGCATGCAATTTTAAGCAACTTTCTAATTTACGCCTATTAACAATTTTTCTTCGTTCTTTTGCTATCTTTATATGAAAAAGAAGGCATCTAAGTTGTTGTTTTTTTGGTTTAGACCTCTGGACAGCACTTTTTTATTGGTGGATGAATTTATCCACCAATCAGCAAGATCAACCCAGGTTGTTTACCAAAAATGGGCCGGCATCTAATCTTAAATTCTTGCATTTCAAATAAAGATACCAAGAGCATGAAGAAAATTTGATAATAGGAGTAAATTAGAAAGTTGCTTAAAATTACATGCCCTATCTGAATCACGAAAGAAAAAATTGGGTTCAGTGTCCCTTTAAATTTGTTCTCAATTATCTATTATTTAAGTTGGTCATAGTCCATGATTCCTTACTATTGGGAATTCATTACCTGGCTACCAGGAGGAGGCAAAGACACCAGAGCTTAATATCTCTACTACTTCCCTGACCCTCCCAGTATTTCTTAGCCTCGTTCATAGGAGCAGGTGAAGTTAGAGGTGTTTAAGATTTTATTAATATTTCTTGGGATATTTTATTACTTTATTCCCTCATGCGGTAAAACTTGGAAGAGAGAGATTTAGGAGTACTGTATGTGCAGTGTAAATCTCCTTGCGGGAGTTGTAGCCACAGGACTTCCACGGGTGTTGCTGGAAAGTCCCTTTAGCCTCCTCCTGCTTGGCCATGTAGATGCACTCCCTAGGATATGTCCTCTGCTGTTAGTCAGATCCTACTGCACTCTGAGGATCAACAGCTGGGTAATAGCAGTGGATGGGATCTGTCTTTGGGGTAAGTACCCAAATTTCTCACATAGCCTACAGGCTACTGCAAGTACTTCCAGCCAAACACTGCAATGCAGGGCTTAGTAATATCCTGGGTTAGGTTCCAACCGTGACATATACCCATCCTCTCAGATAGTGCTTACAGGAGGTTTGTGCAGTTTCAGTGGTGCACAGGAGTGCACTTACATTTAATTTGTATTTTAAGGTCTAAAATATTTAGTTCCTTGGTAAGGTGCTCAGGGTGGTTGGCTGTGCCTTTTACTTTGGGGAAGTGTGTATGGTTTGGGACCTGCATTGTCTGCATTCTACACGTTCTGTTTCTACATCCTGGGCTTTCATGAATGAGGCTTTGACAGAACAAATTTGCAAGGCCGTCATTTTTACGCACTTTCACAAAATGTCAGTTTAATATGTTTGCTTCAGCGGAAGCAGCTTTTGGCAGGAAGGTCCTTCAGGCTGTAGTTCCTGGTAAACAGGTGCCTGTTTCTGTTTTTTTTTTTCCCACCCGCTTTCCTTGTTTCTCAACAGTAAGGAATTATGGACTCTCGACAACTTAAGAAAACATAATTTTATTTTTAGCTGATAAATTCCTTTCTTTCTTGATGGTGAGTCCCCCCCCAATTTTACTTAGTGGTGGCAGTTTTAGTTAGCATCTCTTTACCCTACTATCTGTCTTACTTCTTCCTCCTATTCTTGGCTATACGAAATACTGGGAGGGTCAGGGAAGTGATTTTAAAGCTCTGGTGTAGGGTGTCTTTGCTTTCTCCTGGTGGCCAGGTTTTGAATCCCCAACGGTAAGGGATCCTGGACTCTCACCAACAAGTAAGAAAATAATTTATCAGGAAGTATTTAATTGTTTCCAAACAGCACACCTTCATTACTGCATTTGAAATAGTTACTTTTGCCTGTGATATCCCTACCTATACTGAAAGTTTCTATACTTAAATGGACAGTCTACTTGAAAATGTTTATTGATTAAAAAGATAGATAATCCCTTTATTACCCATTCCCCAGTTTTGCATAACCAACCAGTTATATTAATACGCTTTTTCCTTTGTGATTACCTTGTATCTAAGCCTCCGCAGACTGCTCCTTATCTTTTTTTTTCACAGACTTCCATTTTAGTCAATCTGTGCTGACTCATAAATAATTCCACGGGAGTGAGCACAATGTTTATCTATACGACACACCTGAACTAGCACTGTCTAACTGAAAAACTGTCAACATGCACTTAAATAAGAGGTGTCCTTAAACGGTTTATAAATCAGTTTGAGCTTAGCTAGGTTTGGCTTTTAACAAAGAATACCAAGTGAACAAAGCAAATTTGATGATAAGTTGTTTAAAATTGCACGCCCTATCTGAATCCTGTAAGTTTAATTTTGACTTGACTGTATTGGCTATAAAATAAATTACGCTCCCTGTGGGGTTAGCACAGATAAGTAATACAATTATAATTTCCAATTGATATAAAGAAAAATGTTTGTGTACAGAAAGTGATAACATTTTACTTCCCTGAACCAATTTTAAAGGTTTCAAAGGGAAAAAAACAGCTAGTTCATATACTAAAAGAAACAATTTCTCATACATTTTATACTCGTAAGCTGATATAAGAAGTCATTGGAAACACATTAAGGGAAAAACTATTTTACAGTACACTGGCCCTTTAATTATGGCACTCACCTAATGTGTTCACTTTTTGGAAGAATGGTTTCAAAAGACCCCCTATCGATGCGTAGTACTTCTCAAATGAAAGAGGGATCTTGTGCTTCTTTATGTTGCAGGTGTTTACCATAAAATTTACAACAATTTGTCTGTTGGGCTACGTTTATTGCACCCATGGTTTTAAAAAGAGACCCTAGCAATCCAAAATGATTACTGTAATCGGGAAGTTAAAAAAAAACAGTGGAACACATGCCCAGGTGGTTGTGATCACCTGACAGAACCACATATATATGTAACAAAAATGTTGCCCCCACAATACAAAGATTCCTTATTTAAAAAGCATCAATCATGCTCTTTCAAATAAATATTCCTCTGTTCATCCAGCTGCCAGATGATTGTCATAACAATGACAAATACCTCTAAGCACTGGTTCTATTTTGGGGGTTCTGGATAATGATGTTCTACCATTCTGATAAGGGGTTTCATGTCCTATAACTGTCAAGTGATTGGAATAGTAACAATCGCCTGGCAGCAACCAGGTCTACCCTTTAGGGGGGGCACTAGATGAGGGCCCCAAAAATAGCAGAGCTGCCCTTATGGAATTGATCACTTGCTCTTTGCTGTCCCTTTCCCTGTACAGTGTAGGTCTCTCTGCATTCCCTGACCTGGTGCTCCTGCTGATCATGTGACTAAGACTCTTGCTTTAGTGGTTTCTGAGCCTTCTCATGGAGTTGGGCGCCTTTTATGAGGTGGGTGAACTATATCCATGTAAAGGACAAAAAGGGAGATTTGCCCCCGGTGTACCCCAACAGGGCCCCTTAATTTTGTTTTGGCCAGGGCCCACATAAATGCTAAGGGTGGCCCTGACAGAAGTTTTTCTCTTGTTGTGTTGCTGATGTAGATACTTGTTTTTATGAATTGATAAAAATGTAGGTTTCAAAATAAACAAGGAAAATGGGTGAGTTTGAAACAGATTATATTTTTTGAAGGGGATTATATTTGATACACAAGTCCCTTAAGAAATAAGCACTACATGTGTATTCACCATTCATTGTGTCCAAAGGATATTTCCTAGCCCACTGAACAATTTTTGGAAATTAATTAAAAAAGAGAAACAAACACATACTTACCAATTATATATTCTATTACACTTGTAAGTTTATATTACCTGTAGTATAGTATGTTACTATAAACAAGGCAGCAACCTGATTTTAACTATCCCCTATGTATGTATATACTGTATGTCAATCCATTTCAAGGACCATTTTTTTTATTATTATAATTTTTTTATTTTTTTTTTGAGTGATTACCTCTTATTTATTGGTATTACAAAACCACTAGTTTTTAAATTTTATTTTACTTGGTTTAACCACAGCAGCCATCTTTGTGTCATGGCGCACAACAAACTTATATAGCTGTTATACGATACATCAATATCTCAGATGCTAGCTCCTTGAAACAAAAAATGATCTCTAGAGCACATTACAAGGTTCATGTACGTATATTAACATTTTGCATATTTGTGTTCCATAGACTTAGAACTTGAGTCCTAATGTAATTATCAAGATCACTGACATTTCCACTTTTAGGGTCAATTTATAATGGGAAGGTTTTGAGTTACAGTCCTACATTTGTTTAGGGGTACCTAGCAGTGATGCACAGAAATGGAAATTCTGGACCAAAACCGAACCCGAAAATCCAGGATGCACTTGGCTGAAAACCGAAAATGTATTTTTTTTTTAAAGTTTTTTGTTTTTTGCATAATTAGACTATTTAATTAATGAATCTGAAGTGAAAAACTGCAAGCCAATAGCAAAAAAACCCCCACTCTTATTGAAAGAAACGCACTAAAATGGGACAAAAAATATCTTAAAACAATAATATGCTACACAATAATTTTACCAAGAAAAAAAACAGGCAAAATAAAACGAAACCAACCCCCCCCCCCCCAAAAAAAAAAACGATAGTATAGTCCTAGAAAAAGTTTATTATATGCAAAACAGTAAGTCAAGTAATGAACTCAAACAGCAGCTCTAGGCTAGCATCACATTTGAAATATGCTACACAATAATTTTACAGAAAATAACAGGCAAAAAAAACAAAATAACTGAAAATGCAATTTTTGGCCGAAACGTTTCTGCGCACAAAAATTTCGGTGCATCCCTAGTACCTAGATAAGTATAGTGTTCATGCAGAACATTTCAGGTTTGAGACTTCTCATATTTTTCTTACGAGGACCGGAGTGCAATTTATTCTACAAGATACGACGAGTCCACGGATTTCATCCTTGTGGGATATTATCCTCCTGCTAACAGGAAGTGGCAAAGAGCACCAAAGCAGAGCTGTATATATAGATCCTCCCTTCGCTCCACCCCCAGTCATTCTCTTTGCCTGTGTTTGTACTAGGAAGAGGTAAAGTGAGGTGTTAGTTTTAGTTTCTTCAATCAAGAAGTTTTTTATTTTAAATGGTACCCTTGATTACTATTTTCCTCAGGGGGAGATGGAAGAAGATTTCTGCCCTGAGGTTAATGATCTTAGCAGATGTAACTAAGATCCACGTTGGTTCCCACAGAGCTTCTGAAGGTAGTACAAGAGAGATCTTCAGTGTGGAGAACGGTTTCATGCTACAAGCAGCATTGAGGTATGTTTAGTCCTTTATTTCTGAGGAGACTTGGTGTATCAGAACTGGCTGACATGTTTTCCCTGCAAGGGAAGGGGTAAGCAGTAGACCTGTTGAAACAGAGGGTATTACTGAAAAACCTGTATGTATTATTTATTAACATGGTACTGGGCTTTATGCAGCAAAGGGCTTATTGCAGCATATATCATAGACACTGGGAGAGGCAGCTTAACGGTTTGGTTTTTATTTGTAGATAACAAACATTTATATAGCTGTTTTTATGAGTTTGTCTTTGGGGACCACATGGCTTTTGGCTAAACCACTTCCCATGCGGTTGTACAGGCTGAGGTGAACGTCGTCCATGATGGGCGAGGCCTATTTTAGCGTGCTCAGACGAGCAGTTACTCTGGCTGTGAAGTCAGCAGGCATTAGCTCCGGATGGGTCTAGACTAATGTCCGGTTAACCTGATCATTAGCGAGTCCTTTTGCAGTACCCTGGGGGCAGGTGCAGGGGTCGTTTTTTGAAATCAAATAAATTTTTTGCTATTAAAAACTTTTAGAGGTTAATTTTACCCTTTTCCCTTAGGGTGCAATAATTTTTGGCACTATTGTATATGTGTAGCTAATTAGATAGCATTATTTAACATTTTTAGGCAGTTTGGAAAAATTGTGCGCTTTTTTTTATATCTTAAAGGCGCAGTACATGTTTTTCTAAAAATTGTTTGATTCAATAAATAGTGTTTGACTATTGTGGTTATTACTAGTCTGTTCAACATGTCTGACATTGAGGAAACTCATTGCTCTATGTGTTTGGAAGCCATTGTAGAACCCCCTCTTTACACATTGTGTACCTCTTGTACTGAAAGGGCCTTACCTTGTAAAAAGCATATTTTAGGTAAAGAAAGTGTGCCTAAGGATGATTCTCAGTCTGAAGAGAATCAGGATATGCCATCCAATTCTCCCCAAGTGTCACAATCTTTAACGCCCACACAAGCGACGCCTAGCACTTCTAGTGCGTCTAATTCTTTTACTCTGCAGGAGATGGCTGCAGTTATGTCAACTACCCTTACAGAGGTATTATCTAAATTACCAGTGTTGCAGGGTAAACGCAGTAGGTCAGGTATTAATGTAAATACTGAATCCTCTGATGCTTTATTAGCTATTTCCAATGTACCCTCACAGTGCTCTGAGTTGGGGGTTAGGGAATTGCTGTCTGAGGGAGAACTTTCAGACCCAGGAAATGTGTTACCTCAGACAGATTTGGACGTGATGTCCTTTAAATTTAAGCTTGAACACCTCCGCCTGTTACTTCGGGAGGTTTTAGCGACTCTGGATGATTGTGATACTATTGTGATACCACCAGAGAAATTGTGTAAGATGGACAAATATCTAGAGGTGCTTACTTACACTGGTGTTTTTCCAGTTCCTAAAAGAAATTGTAAAAAAGGAATGGGATAGACCAGGTATACCGTTCTCTCCCCCTCCTAATTTTAATAAAATGTTTCCCATATCAGACACCATTCGGGATTCTTGGCAAACAGTCCCTAAGGTGGAGGGAGCTGTTTCTACCCTGGCTAAGCGTACAACTATACCTATTGAGGACAGTTGCGCTTTCAAAGACCCTATGGATAAAAAGTTAGAGGGTCTTCTAAAGAAATTAGTTATTCATCAGGGTTTTCTTTTACAACCTACGGCTTGCATTGTTCCAGTTACTACTGCAGCAGCTTTTTGATTTGATGCTCTAGAAGAGTCTTTGAAGGTTGAGACTCCATTAGATGACATTTTGGATAGAATTAAGGCTCTCAAGCTAGCTAATTCTTTTATTACTGATGCCGCTTTTCAAATTGCTAAACTAGCGGCGAAAAATGCAGGATTTGCCATTTTAGCGCGTAGAGCTATTGGCTCAAATCTTGGTCTGCTGATGTGTAATCAAAATCTAAGCTTTTATATATAAGCTCACTGTATAGATATAGAGTTTACACTACAGAATCTATGCTAAAGGCCTACTGTACCTTTTAATTTAAGACAAGAGCTGATTGTTTGTCTATACATTAAGCTGTTTATAATTGTATAATTAATATAAAATGAGGATTTCAAACAACTAATCTGTACTGTATATTAAGAAAGGATTATCTATCTTTGTTAAGTTGTGTCATTGCAAAAGTGAATTATTGTCTTTATATAGTTTTATACCTGTACGAGGTTGTTTTACAATTCGTGACTTGTAACCATTTGTCTTTGTTATATTCTCTAAAGATCCTCAATAAAAAACAGAATTTAAAAAAAAAAAAATCTAAGCTTTTAGCTATTCCTTTTAAGGGTAAGACCCTATTCAAGCCTGAATTGAAGGAAATCATTTCTGACATTACTGGAGGTAAAGGCCATGCCCTACCTCTGGATAAGTCTATTAAGATGAGGGATAAACAAAATAATTTCCGTTCTTTTCGAAACTTTAAAGGAGACCCTCTGCTTCCTCTTTCTCCACAAAGCAGGAAAGGAATTTTGCTCAATCCAAGTCAGTCTGGAGACCCAACCAGGCTTGGAATAAAGGTAAACAATCCAAGAAGCCCGCTGCTGCTACAAAGACAGCATGAAGGGGCGGCCCCCGATCCGGGACCGGATTTAGTAGGGGGCAGACTTTCTTTCTTTGCTCAGGCTTGGGCAAGAGACGTTCAGGACCCTTGGGCACTGGAAATCGTGACCCACGGGTATCAACTGGAATTCAAGGATTTTCTCCCAAGAGGGAGATTTAATCTTTCACGATTATCTGTAGACCAGATAAAAAGAGAGGCGTTCTTACGCTGTATAAAAGACCTCTCTACCATGGGAGTAATTTGTCCCGTTCCAAAACTGGAACACGGGCAGGGTTTTTACTCAAATCTCTTTGTGGTTCCCAAAAAAGAAGGAACTTTCAGACCCATTTTAGATCTCAAGTGTCTAAACAAGTTTCTCAGAGTCCCATCGTTCAAGATGGAGACTATACGAACAATCTTAACAATGATCCAGGAGGGTCAATATATGACTACCGTGGACTTGAAGGATGCATACCTTCATATCCCTATTCACAAGGATCATCATCAGTTCCTAAGGTTTGCCTTCCTGGACAAACATTATCAGTTCCTGGCTCTTCCCTTCGGGTTGGCCACAGCACCCAGAATCTTCACAAAGGTTCTAGGGTCTCTTCTTGCGGTTCGCAGATCGCGGGGCATAGCAGTGGCCCCTTATCTGGACAATATTCTGATTCAGGCGACAACTTATCATTTGACAAAATCTCACACAGACATAGTATTGTCTTTCCTCAGAACTCACGGTTGGAAGGTGAACATAGAAAAGAGTTCCCTTGGGGACTCTGATAGACTCGGTAGACATGAAAATATTTCTGATGGAGGTCAGAAAAACAAAGATTCTAAATACTTGCCGAGCACTTCAGTCCATTCCTCGGCCATTAGTGGCTCAGTGTATGGAGGTCATTGGATTAATGGTAGCGGCAATGGACATCATTCCGTTTGCCCGCTTTCATCTCAGGCCACTGCAGCTGTGCATGCTCAGACAGTGGAATGGGGACTATGCAAATTTATCTCCTCAGATAAATATGGATCAAGAGACCAGAGACTCTCTTCTTTGGTGGTTGTCGCTGGATCATGTTTCTGCAGACCCTCGTGGTTGATAGTGACAACGGACACCAGTCTTCTGGGCTGGGGTGCAGTCTGGGATTCCCTGAAGGCTCAGGGTGTTTGGACTCAGGTGGAGTCTCTACTTCCAATCAATATTCTGGAACTGAGAGCAATATTCAATGCGCTTCAGGCATGGCCTCAGTTGGCTTTGACCAAATTCATCAGATTCCAGTCGGACAACATCACGACTGTGGCATATATCAATCATCAGGGGGGAACAATCAGTTCCTTAGTGATGATAGAAGTATCCAAGATAATCCAATGGGCGGAGGCCCACTCTTGTTATCTGTCGGCAATCTACATCCCAGGAGTAGAAAACTGGGAAGCGGATTTTCTAAGTCGTCAGACTTTTCATCCGGGGGAGTGGGAACTCCATCCGGAGGTGTTTGCTTCATTGATTCATCAATGGGGCAGACCGGAACTGGATCTGATGGCATCTCGTCAGAATGCCAAGCTTCCACGTTACGGATCCAGGTCGAGGGATCCCCAGGCCGAAGTGATAGATGCCTTGGCAGTGCCTTGGTCGTTCAGCCTAGCTTATGTGTTTCCACCGTTTCCTCTCCTTCCACATGTGATTGTTCGAATCAAACAGGAGAGAGCTTCAGTAATCCTGATAGCGCCTGTGTGGCCACGCAGGACTTGGTATGCGGATCTAGTGGACATGTCATCTCTGCCACCATGGAAACTTCCTTTGAGACAGGACCTGCTCATTCAAGGTCCTTTCCTGCATCCTAATCTACATTCTCTGCAGCTGACTGCTTGGAGATTGAACGCTTGATTCTATCTAAGAGAGGATTCTCTGATTCAGTCATCGATACTTTGATACAGGCTCGAAAGCCTGTAACTAGAAAAATCTATCATAAGATATGGCGTAAATATCTTTATTGGTGTGAATCCAAGGGTTACCCATGGAGTAAAGTTCGGATTCCCAGGATTCGGTCTTTTCTCCAAGAAGGATTGGAGAAAGGGTTATCTTCAAGTTCCTTAAAGGGACAAATTTCTGCTTTGTCAATTTTGCTTCATAACTAGAATTAAGCCTGTATTTAGACCAATTACTCCTCCCTGGAGTTTGAATTTAGTTCTTCAAGGGGTTCCGTTTGAACCCATGCATTCCATAGATATTAAGTTGTTATCTTGGAAAGTTCTGTTTTTAGTTGCTATTTCTTCTGCTCGAAGAGTTTCTGAGCTTTCAGCGTTACAATGTGACTCGTCTTATCTTATATTTCATTCTGATAAGGTGGCTTTACGTACCAAACCTGGATTTGTTCCTAAAGTTGTTTCAAATAAGAATATTAATCAGGAAATTGTTGTTCCTTCCTTGTGTCCTAATCCTTCTTCTAAGAAGGAGTGTCTGTTACATAACTTGGACGTGGTCCGTGCCTTGAAGTTTTACTTGCAGGCGACTAAGGATTTCCGTCAATCATCTTCATTATTCATTGTTTATTCTGGAAAGCCTAGGGGTCAGAAAGCTATGGCTACCTCTCTTTATTTTTGGCTGAGGAGTATCATCCGCCTGGCATATGAGACTGCTGGACAGCAGCCTCCTGAAAGAATTACAGCTCATTTTACTAGGGCTGTGGCTTCCACATGGGCTTTTAAAAACGATGCTTCTGTTGAACAGATTTGTAAGGCTGCGACTTGGTCGTGTCTTCATACTTTTTCCAAATTTGATACTTTTGCTTCTTCTGAGGCTGTTTTTCGGAGAAAAGTTCTTCAAGCAGTGGTGCCTTCCGTTTAGGTCTCTGTCTTGTCCCTCCCTTTCATCCATGTCCTGTAGCTTTGGTATTGTATCCCACAAGTAAGGATGAAATCCGCGGACTCGTTGTATCTTTTAGAAGAAAAGGAAATTTATGCTTACCTGATAAATTGATTTATTCTACGATACGACGAGTCTACGGCCCTCCCTGTCATTTTAAGACAGATTATATTTTTTATTTACAACTTCAGTCACCTCTGCACCTTTTAGCTTTTCCTTAATCTTCCTAAAACCTTCGGTCGAATGACTGGGGGTGGAGGGAAGGGAGGAAGGAACTATATATACAGCTCTGCTGTGGTTTTCTTTGCCACTTCCTGTTAGCAGGAGGATAATATCCCACAAGTAAGGATGAAATCCGTGGACTCGTCGTATCGTAGAAGAAATCAATTTATCAGGTAAGCATACATTTCCTTTTTTTAACAATTCCCCTCAATTTCGTGTTGATTATCTCAACACCCAGCTGAACACTATTTCCATATTTGGATAAAATGTATTCACGCATCACTCGAAACTAACACACTTCAGCTCCTAGCATCTAACTCGCATGAATACCGCCAACATGGTAAGCATGGTCCACACACTTGCAGGTTTCGATATGCCCGGACATGCAGATACAAGTCTGTATCTGTACCAACCTGATAGATCACTCTTCACTGTTGCTAATATCAAATGTAATAACATTTTAGACCTAATTGAAAAACATAATTATTGTAAAATACAGTTCATTTTTACTAAAAAAAAAATTTATGCTTATATTACATCTGTTAATTTCTCAAAATGCATGAATAAAGTAGGCTTTCCCCCAAAATTCTATTAGCCCCCCAAACCTGTGCTCATATTTTTTACAGCAGAATGCTACCATAGAAGACTTATATCTGTGAAAATGTCAGGTTTCCCACCAGAGATAATCAGCACAAAATTGATGGGAAATTTAAAAAAAAATTGCACTTTCTCACCCTCATAAGAAAAAAAATTAGAACTCTCAAACCTGAAATGTCCTGCATTCACACTATACTTGCCTATATACCCACTAAAAAAATGTAGGACTGAGACTCGAACCTAATAGTGGATCTTTCAGTTATCTTGATCATTACATTAGGACTTAAGTTCTAAGTCTAGGGAACAAGAATGTGTAAAATGTTTATATTGTTACATGTACCTTGTAATGTGCTCTAGGCATCGTTTTTTGTTTCAAGGAGCTAGGAGAATCCTGAGCAGAGATATTGAGGTTTCCATAAACATTGGTATAACCAAAATTTGTCGTGCACCATGACATAAATTTGGCCGTCGTGGTTATTCCAAGTAAAATAAAATGAAAACTGGTGGTTTTATAATACCAATACATAGAGGTAATCACTTGAGCCACACATTGGACCACACACATACACACACATACTATATTTTCCATGAAAGATACATGAAATTAGTTTCAAATTACTATAAACAGGAGGATAAACACAGCAAACACCCAGTGCAGCTGATCTTACTGTGATCATACACAGCACTGGACTGGGTGAGATGTTGGGGGCAAATGGATTTTTGTATTATTTAGTCTGACTGCAGTTTTCATATTTTTGCACTGTGTGTAGGAAGTGGTGTATGTTTAACTAAATAATGCAAACTTGCAAACAATATATTCTCTACAGTAGTTGCCAAGTAACCCCCCCCCCTTTTTTTTTTTTTCAACAACAAACCAGCACAGCTCCTTACTTGGTGTGGAGGAGCTGTTTGTGTTTTTTCTTCTGATTTGTGGCAGTTTAAACATTGATCACTCAGAGAAGGTGCAGCAAGAAGTCCCTGCCTAAACCTGCTCTAAGTGATCAAGCAAAGTACTTGCTGCGTGCACAACCTCACTGGCAGCTCCTCCCCAGTAAATTGTGTCACACATGCACCAGCTCAGATGCAACACTCCAAATCTCCTGGAGGGGAAATTTCCAGGGACAAAAAATATCCAGGGACATACAACAAAATCCAGGGACTGTCCCTGGAAGTTGGGGACTGTTGACAACTATGCATACATTGCACAAACTTCTTTAACAAACAATACAACAGTTGTCTTCCACAAATGGTGAGGAGATCCTTGCCCTAGTGCTCAATCAGTGGTAGATGCACTTTTGTACAAAATGAGCTACAGTTTGTAAAGCTCTCAAGCTTGCAATCTAAAGCAGAAAGTGATGTATTGCCTAGAAAAAGTGTCAAGCGAGAGCTGTAGCAGAGAGAGATAACAAAAGCGTTTTGTGTGATAAAATAGTGAGTCATGAGTCAGATGAAGTGATAATTACATGTCCTATTAATTAAAGGAGTGGCTATATAAATTAGTAAATGATAGGGTGGAAGATGCTTAGAGTTGTCTTTCTTTCTGCTGGGGAGTGAGATGTCTGGCTGTTTAAAGATGAGAGTGAAAATGCAGAGTTTTATGGTGAGAAAGTGTAATAGAGTTGAGCTGATAAGACAGAGTAAGAGACAGAGAGAAGTTTTTAAATGTAAACAACAAATTTTGAAATATTTTCACACCTTGCTTGATTTAAGAGAGAGACAGTGATGCTACCTTCCTGGGATTTAAAAGGTTTATCTGCATTTCTTGCTGGGGAGTGAGATATATTTATTTATTTGAATGTATATAAATCAGGGGTTGAAATATATCACAAAATGCTACTAGTTCTAGTTTAGCAGTACACTATACATTTTAGAGTCACTATTTGCTAAACTTAAATACAGTTTTGCACATTTCATTTTTGTTGTTGTTGGGTGCAATACAATGATTGTCTTTATGCAGATTTCTAACTTATAAATGAAAATAGGTGCATATAGTTTTATTTATTATTTAGTGTTGTTTGATCTGTTGCATTATACAGTTATAAAGAAGAAAAACAAAATCAATATTAAGCACAAAAGAACCAATATAATATATGTAATAATGCATATAAAGCCTAAAACTGTTAAAAGCACATTACCTAAAATACGCAAAATAAACATTCCTCTATTTGTGCAAAACTTGTAACAAACTATTCCAGTATGTGAGTAGGAAGACTCTGCACAGAAAGTGTTGACTCACTGTGTTTTTAAAGGGACAATGAAGTCCAAAAAAACTTTAATGACTCAAATAGGGCATGTAATTTTAAACAACTTTCCAATTTGCTTTTATCACCAATTTTGCTTTGTTTTCTTGGTATTCTTAGTTGAAAGCTAAATCTAGGTAAACTGATATGCTAATTTCTTAGACCTTGGTGTCCATAGGTATTTGATCTATACAGCATTTATATCACCAATGTATTGGCCTCTAATCTTTGGCTGAATTCTTTACACTCTAGATTGTAGGTATTCTGATCTGAACAATGACCTGTGTATGCATATTTTATGTGTGTGAAGAGAGCATTCATTATGCATTAAAGGTTTATACTAAACCCATTTTTTTCTTTAATGATTCAGATAGAGCATGCAATTTTAAGCAACTTTCTAATTTATTCCTATTATTACTTTTTCTTCATTCTCTTGCTATCTTTATTTAAAAAGAAGGAATGTAAATCTTAGGAGATTGCACATTTTTGTATCAGAACCTGGGTTACGCTTATTGTAGCCACCAATAAGCAAGTGCTATCCAGGGAGCTGAACCTAAAATGGGCCGGCTCCTATGCTTTACATTCCTGCTTTTAAAATAAAGATAGCAAGAGAACAAAGACAATTTGATAGTAGGAGTAAATTAGAAAGTTGCTTAAAATTGCATGCTCTATCTGAATCATGAAAGAAAAAAAATTTGGTTTAGTCCGTTTAATTGTATAGGCAAACAGCTGCTCTTGTAATGGAATTGATAGAGATAGAAAATGACACCAAAAACACTCAAGTTGGGTTTGACATTTGCATATAGCAAACGCTAATAGATTGGTATTCGGATTGTTACTATGTTATAGAGTACCTCAGTGTCCTTAATGTTATTTTTAGCTAAAAGCAACAATTCCTATTGGTTGTCTAAATGTAAACGCACCAGGAATGGAAGCTCAAATGAGAATGAAGACTGTTCCATAGCTGTCAGGATTTCAATATAAACAAGTTACCTTTTAATGATTGAGAACTTACTATATATATATATATAAACATAATGAATGGGTCTTTAAATTCTTAAACAGCCATAAGATACATTATTAATGAAGTAGAACATTATTCAATGTCTGCATTAGAATCTTCATTTTATTTTTTCTGTTGCAGTGAAACCAAAGATCAGTTGTACAGTTTGCATCAGGAAATTCAGGGGTTATCTGTACCTGGCCTCCTCCAGCTGTATGAGAAGTTGCTTGATAATATGTCACATGACTTTCGTGCTCAGAGACTCAACATTGAAAAGCTGGAATTTGTTCTCAAAAGGTTTGTTTTTGACAAACGCTCCAAAGCTGGTTGTGAGAACCATATCTGCTGCTTCTGTCATAGATCTCAATGCCTCCCTCCACTTACCTTTCCTGCTGAGTAACTATGACAACTCAAGTGGGCATGAAGAGCAGGGAGCCTGACACTTTGATGTGTGTACGTAGTTAGGGACATTGTTACAGATGCCATGTCAACAGAGCTGCATGAGACAGGAAAAAAGCAGGATATAGGAACAGACAATAGTATATCTCTTATAATTATGTGCTAGACAGTGTACACCAGTAGGAATCTGTAAGTACATATATTCATCCAATTCTCTTCATATTCTGTCTGTCTTGTATATATCATATTCTACATATACCACTATAGTCTTACTCACTATCATGCACACTACCACCTCAACAAAAACAACATTTGACTCAGTACAATGATTCATTACAATTAAGTAAAAAAAATGTTAAAACATGTTGACAAAGGTATTTGATATTTAATTGCCAGTAAGACTAGTGATTGACTAGCCACACTTTTTAGGATCCAGATAAACTTTAATATACACAGGTTTGTATAGAATATGCCAAAATGTCAGTAGGCAGTAAAAAAAAATATATACAACATTTTAGTATTTGCAGGATTTTTGTTGTGTTTGCGTATATATATATATATATATATATATATATATATATATATATATATATATATATATATATATACACACACACATAATATATCAGGTATGCCCTAATTTGATTTGCCAGCACTATTGGCACATGTAAATAGGTAGCTTCTGTGCTAAAAAGATGTCATTTCTGTATTTTGTTAGTTTATAAAGGACCTTCCTGGTGCAGTAATTCTTTAGTTATTCTAGTAAGTGTTTCTAATTTTCTCTTATATTTTGCTAAATTTTCTAAATGAATCTACAGAACTGAGGAGACCACAGCTATGCAGATAGCAGAAATGGAAGAAGACCTGCAAAATCACCTGACCAAGGTGGAATATCGGATACGCGAGGAGGTAGGCCAAACCGTTTTGCATTGCTTATCTTAGTTATGTCACCTTTCTTTGTTTTCCTATTCCTGCACATTATTATGTGGAACATTCATGCATCCTGGTTCTGTTACATCAATAGGGATTTCTCATTTAGTTTTAAATTTACATAAATGTTTGGCAAAGAGCAACTTAATATTCAAATAATAAAACATTAATAAGTGCTAAATAGTCTTCATGTGACTGACACTGTAGTTTTGGTTATTTGATTTACATATTTTCTGACAGGATGTGTAGAACAAATGCAAGGGAATTAAAATGATACCATAGATAATGTTTAAAAGTGACATTTCCTGTTTGGTACAGGGCCTTTTTTATTAGCTTGTCTAGTATAATTTTAATTCTTCTCTTTATTATTGTAAACAGTTGCATAGTATTGACATTGTTCACTGCCCTGCCCAATGGCAAGTATATTTACATAAATGTTAAAGCACAGTGTGGAGAATAAAGACATTTATATATAGCAGTACATGTCAAGCCACTCTAGGAATGGGTTTTAAGATTGTGCTGTGCCTTTTTCTTCATGTCCAAGTTACATGATCTCTGCAGAATACCACAACAATACTGCAATGGATGTATCTTCACTGCACTTATATCTCACTACAGTGTTACTTCCTTCTCTGTGTGCATTAGCTTCAACCAGAGACATTGCAACAATTTTGTATTTATAATCCTATTTTAATAGTAGCTGACCTACTTTACACAAGGCCCTAGTGCCTACTTTACACAAGGCCCTAGTGCCTAATTTTTTTTGCGGTATTTTAGGAGTAATCAATATTAATAATAAACATGCTGCACTGTATAATTTTGAGGATAGATGATAGACGGATGATCAGTGGGGAAAAAGGATGCCCAAACATATATGTTGTCACTTTATGGCAATCCACTTTAAGTAGGTGACGGCTCAAGATAGGGATGAACAAATACTTTGCCATATTTATTTGAAATAAATTTGGCTGCATTAGTTCTCAACAAACTTAAATTGATAGTGTAGTGTTACCAGGTATCTATTGTACCTGCTGAAGTGCATTAAATTGTTTTCAAATAGCTCATATCAGTTGAGTATGCAAGAGAGAGGTACTAAAATGTTCTTTCTAAGTATTGGGCTTTGTATATACAGACAGAGATAAGAGATGGAAGCTTTTGTGTTTATAGAGATAAGATAAGGAAATCTGCCCTCCCTACAAGCTAAGCCAATTTGAATGGATTGTGGGTTCAAAGAGCAAAAACAGCTATGTCAAAAATCAAAACTAAACCCAAATGAGCAATTTTCCATACAGTTTATAGCTTGTAGATAGTATAACAAGTCATTAGTAAAATTTTAATTAATGGGAAACCATTTTTTTTTTACAGAGCACTATTTCTGTAACCTTTCTTTATAGAAGGTGACATTTAAATATTAACATTCAAATGGTGATTCACATAGACTTCCATTTAAATCTTATTAGGTTGATATTGAAATGTAATACGTGAATGTTCATAGATTAGTTTCTAAAAGTCGAATGCTGACATTCATTTTGTAAAATTATTTAAATGGCAGAACATTTCATTTTCCATTATGTAAAACTGCAACCACTGATTCCTTTTTTTTTTTTTAATATATATTTTTGTTAGAGAAATCAGCAGATACGTTTACAAAATGCTTCAAAAATTTCAATCCAAAGGAAAGAATACATACAGTGCATAAAAAGTAAACACAAGTCCAAAAAAGTTCATATCAAACCATAGTTTAAAATAAAAAATAATCTAATATATTTTGTTGTAGCACCCTTAATCCTTCTAACATAACAATACACAATGAATAATAAACAATTCAATGACTTCTTCCTAGGTTTGCTCTAAGTAAAATTAATTTCTCAAGATGAAAGCACATTGTTTAGCATTGGTAATATTGACTATTAAATATCTTATAAAAGTATATTGTATGCCTATGAATGCCGATCCTCCCTTGCTTGTAAAAACCTGTCTAGCTTTTTAAAAAAAAACCTTAGTTACTAAGTTTTTGTATCTTTGCCCTTTTTACTGGATTTACCCCTCATAAAATTGACCTGTCAGATTTTGGCATGGTAACATCACCTTGTAATTACAAGACTTTTCTGTAGTCTTTCAATAAATTACCATAATAATGTAATGGGAAAACTGTCATTAGATAAACCCACTATTTTCAGAGTTAAATCGCTGAAAAAATAGTGAAAATCTATAATGAAAGCATATTGTAGCGCCCTGTGATGCAGACTAATGGTTTTGTGTAGCATAGGCTGTATACACCTCAGTCTGTAATCACTAGTGAAACTCTTGGCTCATATCTATCTCATACATTATCATTGTCAGTACTAGCTATTTCTGTCAAATCTCATGGGAGTTAGTTATAACTTTCATGATTTAAATAGAGCCTACAGTTTATAGTGTTTTCGCTCCTCTCCATTAAAGCATAACTAATTAGACTAAGGAGGACTTGTCTTGTGAACTGTATGTATAAAATTATTGGAAATATTATTGCAAACACAGCTGCCATGTAATGCTTTAGACATATAAACATATCTATGCTCTCAATGAAAGAAGCTAAGTTTCAACAATGTGACTGCTAATAGAGTGGATCATTTTAATCAAGGTTTTATATATGTTTGTTGCCTAATAACAGAATACACAGTAATGAAGGCTTGTGTTTTAAATTGGTGGCCATTTTTAATAGGATCATTGTCAGTTCACTTGGCAAGTTTTTTTTTTAAATTTTATTCTAAAAGTAGGGACCGAAGACAATCTGTGAAGGTTTAATGCAATGCCCTTTATCTTCTTTTAACCTCACCTACTACGTTACTATAGCAACTTTGAGCGTTCATTGGTTAAATTAATAATATTAATACCAACAGAAAGATTTCTTTATTGAATTAGTATAATTACATAATGTGTGACCAGAGAGAATGTAATAGCAGCTGTAGCTATACCAGACAAGTCAGCACTTGGGTTGATAATTAATTGTTACTGAACCTCTTCTGTTTTGCTCCAGGACCAGCAAAAGCTTGAAGCTGCTCTCCAGGACATACAGAGGAAACATGAGCTGGAACTATCTTCCCTTCAAGCAACAATTGACAGGATGGCAAAGGTAAACATTACCCACTGCAGAGTAGTGTTTGCATCTATAGAACTACCAGCTTTTAATACTGGATCTCATCTCTAGTCCAGCGGTACCTCAGAGACTGAATCTCTTCTCTAGTCCAGCAGTACCTCAGAGACTGGATTTCTTCTCTAGTCCAGCGGTACCTCAGAGACTGGATTTCTTCTCTAGTCCAGCAGTACCTCAGAGACTGGATTTCTTCTCTAGTCCAGCAGTACCTCAGAGACTGGATTTCTTCTCTAGTCCAGCGGTACCTCAGAGACTGGATCTCTTCTCTAGTCCAGCGGTACCTCAGAGACTGGATCTCTTCTCTAGTCCAGCGGTACCTCAGAAACTGGATCTCTTCTCTAGTCCAGCGGTACCTCAGAGACTGGATCTCTTCTCTAGTCCAGCGGTACCTCAGACTGGATCTCTTCTCTAGTCCAGCGGTACCTCAGAGACTGGATCTCTTCTCTAGTCCAGCGGTACCTCAGAGACTGGATCTCTTCTCTAGTCCTGCAGTTCTAAACTTCACTGTTATACATATTATCGGTAACTGCTGAATAATGTTCTGCCTCACCATTAAATACTATGAAAAATGAGCAAATTCTAAACAATTTTTTGATGCTCTATATCTTGTGAATACTTAATCATCATTATTTCAGCAAAATTACCTCAAATGATCCCTCTGAAGACTAAATGGTCATGTTATTTTGGCCAGCCATATCTTATTTTATTATTATCAGGTATTTGTAGAGCGCCAACAGATTCCGCAGTGCTGAATTATTTCTATTTTACTTTTACTTTTTTCATGAAAAATGTGAAGTGAAAGCTAATATATATTTAAACTAGTACACTTCTATAATTTTTGTTCTTTGTGTGCACTTCCTACTAATACTCATCTGCATATAGTCACGTCCTACTAATGCTCATCTGCATATAGTCACTTCCTACTAATCCTCATCTGCATATAGTCACTTCCTACTAATGCTCATCTGCATATAGTCACTTCCTACTAATGCTCATATGCATATAGTCACTTTCTACTAATGCTCATATGCATATAGTCACTTCCTACTAATGCTCATATGCATATAGTCACTTCCTACTAATGCTCATCTGCATATAGTCACTTCCTACTAATACTCATCTGCATATAGTCACTTCCTACTAATGCTCATCTGCATATAGTCACTTCCTACTAATGCTCATCTGCATATAGTCACTTCCTACTAATGCTCATCTGCATATAGTCACTTCCTACTAATGCTCATCTGCATATAGTCACTTCCTACTAATGCTCATCTGCATATAGTCACTTTCTACTAATGCTCATATGCATATAGTCACTTCCTACTAATGCTCATATGCATATAGTCACCCCACCCTGTTATTAAAAAGCATGCAATTTAAAAAAACCTTTTATCCCTAGTGCATATTTAGCGGGCACACTACCTGGCTGATTTTACTGACCACCTGGTTAAAGTTAAATTAATATTAAAAGCCAATATTCAGATATAATTTGCTGATATTAAATGTTGTTTTTATGTTTGTTGCTTAAATGATCATTTAATCCAATTTATTTTAAATTATGCTATTCATTTGTGCTTTGGATAGCTTAAAGTGATGGTAAATCAGAGCTTTAAAAAAACACTAGGATTTACCATCGCTAAAAATAATGTTGAATTTAATTTATTTATAAAAGGGTGCTAAACTCACTCTGTCTGTGCTGCGGCAGCTCGCTAAAATCAGAGCCTCCGGCTGCCCACGGCGCAGTGCTCTTCTACCAATCAGGTGACGTTTCCACCTCTAAACCAATAACCGTGCTACCATACAGAACACTGTCAGATGACACACACGGCTGTAGAAATGTCACTTAAAACATGTAAACAATAGATAATAATTAAGTCCTAGTGTTTTTAACAATAAATACCCACAAGAAATAACATTTGCATATAGAGCTTGTTTGTTAACATAATTTAATCTGCACCTTGCTTAGTGTATAGTGTATTTGCACAGATATGTGTCTTGCACCATTACTCTAATAAATCTGTTTGCGATATGATCCAAATGGCACAGACTGTGGCCATTTCTGGCATTCGTTTCACTAATGAATGTTGAATTCTGAATATTTGCACATCCTTAGTGAAAATATGAAACTTTAAATCTGCATACCTCGCTGCTCCTTAAAGGTTTTTTTGCCGTAATAGCATGGATCTTGCCTCCAGCGGCAAGACTGCGCTATTACAACCTCCCTCCCTCCTGCAGGCCTCCTGTAACTGTACGGTCTACCTGTTGGCAGCAAGAGACCTTCTATCAAAAGCACACGCGTACTGGGTTACATCGCTGGTCGTTAAGGGTTTAGGGACATTAAACAATAAAAATATATTTTACTAGCATAGTATATATTGAGATTATTCACTGCCTCCCTCTAGCCATGTTGAAATCTAACGTTCCCGGCATTCAAATACTCAGCTCAAATGTGACTGCACATGTGTAGCAAATCTCTCTCAGATGCCTAAAGTGAAACTTAAGTTCCAAATCTGCAGTCTCCATAATTAGATGGGGTGCTTGATAAGGTAATGTAGCGCTTGTATGCATTGCCTGTCTTTAGGGAGGATTATTACATTTTGTTTGTTTTGCATTTACATTTACCAAGTACTTAAATGAACAGTAAAGTCAAAATATACTTTATACTTTCATGATTCAGATAGAGCATGCAATTTTAATCAAATGTACAATTTACTTCTTTTTTTAAATTTGCTTCATTCTCTTGGTATCCTTTGTTGAAAGCCATACCTATAGGTAGACTCAGGAGCAGCAATGTACTACTGGGCTCTAGCTACTGATTGGTGGCTTCACAAATTTACCCTTTGTCATTGGCTCACCTAATGTATTCAGCTAGCTCCCAGTAGTACATTTCTGCTCCTTCAACAAAGGATGCCAAGGAAATGAAGCAAATTACTAAAATACTAAACGTAAATTTGAAAGTTGTTTAACATTGTATGTTATTATTTCTAAATCATGAAACAAAGAAATATGGGTTCTACGTCACTTTAAATCCTATGAATATCTTGTGGTTTGTTTGTTTTTTGGTATAGACCTAAATTCTATACATGTGCATTTGTCTATTTCTGAAGGAAACAAATGCCGAAGGTGGCAGCTGCCAGTGGCATTTGCATATTTTTGGAGCCGGATTTCTTCTTCTGAAAATCTAACTCTCTAACATTTGTGCTAGGGATGCACCGAAATGAAAATTCTGTACCGAAACCGATACCAAAAATTCAGGATGCCCCTGGCCGAAAACCGAAACGAAACCGAAATAGTTTTTTTTTTTTTTTTAACTACAGTGTGTGTGTAGCTGAGAGCTTGTAGGCGGGAAAGCTCCAACAAATGGGTGTGGTCACTTGTACCGTAGGGCGTGATCTGCAATGAAACTGGTGGAGCTCTACAAGGGAGAGCGTGGTTATAGCCAGACAACAATACGAGGTGGACATGTGTTTTGTTTTTGGGTGTAGTTATCCGTGCAATAGGCGTGGCTGCACCTCTCATCGTATCTCTGCCTAGTTCCTGGTTTGGGTCTCACACTGACCCGTCAGATTATATGTCCGGAGCCCCAAATGGAGTCTGCCTGTCACCTATCACCAGGACCACCGGACTTAGCTATGACCTTACGTGCAAGGTGGTTCTAGAAAGTTACTGGGCTTTTTTGTATACACTGGTGGGTGCTAATTTGTACCAACTGTGTGCGAGCTTGGGGCTTATGCATATATAATGTGCACGCATATTTGCCTCAAGCAAATAGAATGTCTACGCACAAGAGGCTGATGTATGCGCACTGTATATAAGGCTTATACATATTCACTGTGTGCTTAGGGCTGTGTCTCATAATATCAAGTGTTTATAAACATGTTGCTTATCCTCCTTTGAATACTGTATTCAGAACTTTGGTTTCCTTCAAAAAAAAAAAAAAAAAAGGGCACTGCTGGTTTCAAATATCATCATGTCATGGTACTTATGTGTGTGCTCTGTGTGCCATGCCAGTGCTGTGCTGCTCACCTTATGCTAAGGATAGACATGTAACTCAATAGAACAGGGGAGGGCTGTACATTTTTAGCCATTTTGGTCCTCTTTGGGCCGAAATTGGAATTGCACATACTCGGCGGCCCAAATTTTGGTGCATCACTAGTATTATTCTTTATTTAGTTCTGTGTAACAGAATCAGATTTAACCATTTTTTTTTTATTTAACCAATTGTGAAAATAAAGTTTAGTCCTAGAAAACTATTATTATATGCAAAACAGTAAGTCAAGTAATGAACTCAAACAGCAGCTCTAAGCTGGCATCAAATTTGAAATATGCTACACAATAATTTTACCGAAAATAAAAGGCAAAAAAAACGAAAACCGAAATAACAAAAAATTCCATTTTCGGCCGAAACTTTCTGCGGCCGAAATTTCGGTGCATCCCTAATTTGTGCAAATCCAGATCTTAGTGTGTTTCACTTTCACAAGAAGAAATCCGGCTCTGATAATAATAGCAAAAAAACCTCCCTTCAGCATTCATTACCTCCCAAAATAGACAAACGCACATGTCTACTAAACGCCATTTCAATTGAATATAAAATCTCTGTCCACCAAATTGTTTTCTTTTCTCCCTAAGCATAGTCGACATGACTGTACTTGATTATTTTTTTTTATTATTATTTTCAGAACAAAGAAAAGCTGAAGGCAGTTGAATCCAAAGAAGAAAGCACAAAGCTGAAAAACCAAATATTTGACCTTTCACAGGTAAATCTTTTTAATTTTTTTTCAACTTAGAGTTATGAATGCTGGTCTGCAAGAATGCTCAGAGAGAATATAACACCTATAACTTTTATACTTGTAAATGGAGAGACAAATTGGGGTGAAATGAGACAAATTTGAATAAATTTGTTCTGTATTAATATTTTAAAAAAATTAAAATAGGATAATTTTAGACAATGCTGTAGGCAAAACTAGAACACTAATCTTAGATTCAGAACATCCATGTTTGATTAAGTTTTTCCAGCTCTCTACTGAGCATACCCTTTTAATTTAGTTACTGCGTCAAGGCTTTTTTAAATATTGTGTTAGCAAGTGTGACAAAAAGAAAACATAACGTTCCAGAGAGCCAGGCCTAATCTTCCTCTGTCAGGCTCTGAGATAAATAGAAGGCAGCTAGTTAGGCAAAAATGGCTTTATTAAAATATAGCTAAAATATGGAAAAGCTTAACCAAGATCTGCTGTGAACCTAAACAGTTTGTATTACCATGGATGGAATTGGATTCTAAATAAAATTCTCTAGCTCTGTGCATAAAGCCTCTGTGTATACCAACATGCTTAAAGGGATAGCAAAGTCAAACTTAAACTTTCATGATTCGGATCGAGAGTGCAATTTTAATCAACTTTCCAATTTGCTTCTCTTATCAAATTTGCTTCGTTCTCTTGGTATCACAATTGTATAGTGTTGCAAAACACTGCTGCCAAAGAGTAGTACAGAAACATGAACACTCCTGAGCTCTTATGAGCCTACCTACTTTTACTCTTCAATAAAAGATACCAAGAAAAACAAAGCAAATTTGATATCAGAAGTAAATTAGAAAGTTGTTTAAAATTGCATGTTCTATCTGAATCATGAGAGTTTAAGTTTAACTTTACTGTCCCTTTAACCACACCCCTTTGTTAAAGGGACACTGAACGCAATTTTTTTTCATTCGTAATTCAGAGCATGAAATTTTAAGCAGCTTTCTAATTTACTACTATTATCAAATTTTCTTCATTCTCTTGGTTTCTTTATTTGAAATGCAAGAATGTAAGTTTAGATGCCGGCCTGTTTTTGGTGAACAACCTGGGTTGTTCTTGCTGATTGGTGGATAAATTGATCCACCAATAAAAAAGTGTTGTCCAGAGTTCTGAACCCCCCAAAAAACTTAGATGCCTTCTTTTTCAAATAAAGATAGCAAAAGAATGAAGAACAATTGATAATATGAGTAAATCAGAGGGTTGCTTAAAATTGCATGCTCTATCTGAATCACAAAAGAAACCATTTGGGTTCAGTGTCCCTTTAAGCATTTTTTGTGAAAAGAACATGTTTATAGTAATGTTAGTTTACTGGGGCCCATATGTAGCGATAAAACTGGTGCAAATATTAACCTAAGGGTGGTGCACTTCCTACATTAATCCATCACTCTCTTCTGAGCCTATAGAGAACTTTGATCTGGCAACTGTCACTACACCAAAAAAATCAGTAAATCTGAAAATGGTTACTGGTGTTTGCCATTACCATTGCTGTTTTATAATCCTAATAAAGAGGTGTGGAGACTTCAAAAATATTTACTCATCCAAGAGACAATAGCGATAGCACTGTCTACTTGCCAGCTTGACAATCTACTTGTCCTGATGCATAAAATAATTTAAAGTCCAAAATTAAAATCCAGCGCCCTCACTGAAGTGCATGTTGCCGGTGTCCGCCAACACCACAAAACAAGTCGTATTTTTGTAAGCATGGCTTTATAATAGAAAAAATAAATAAAAAAAAATAAAGTTGTGCTGCTGCAATTCTGTTTGTTCTTGGTATAAAATCATTTTAACAAGGATGTGAATGTTTAAATAAATTGTTTATTGAGCAGCCCGGTGACCCTTCAAACAATGATTGCAATGTGGCCTAGGGGCCAAGGTATAGAGTGCAACTGTAATGAGCAGACAAAAACAATTATAGCTGGATATGCAGATACACCCTAGGCGGGGAGCGGAATTGAACTTGTTATTGTCAGCTGTCTTTAAATAAAAATATGGCAAGACTGTGTGTGACCTACTCTTTATTCCTTTTCAGCCATTCAAAATAAATCTGTACCCAAAGCCTCTGTCAGTTACATCAGAAATCATATGATGCTTCTGGCTCAGCTAAGAGAGACGTCCCTTTATATTTTTTTATTTTTATAAGGCTGTGCATTTAAATAAATGTGTGTATTTTAACTTTTTTATTATTGCAGAAGTTTGAATTATATTTTATCACTGCAGATATCTGACTCATATTTTATATCCTTATTAAGAGGCGTAAAATCTACTGTGCACAGAGAGAGTGTAAGAGTTGTTTGTATCATATATTTTATTTAGGTACATATTATTGAAGGAAATCCATTCAGACAGGCCCATTTATCAAGCTCCGTATGGAGCTTGAAGGGCCGTGTTTCTGGCGAGTCTGATGGACCGCTGCTCCATAACCCTGTCCGCCTGCTCTGAGCAGGCGGACAGGAATCGACGGAAATCAACCAGAACGAATACGATCGGGTTGATTGACACATCCCTGCTGGCGGCCGATTGGCCACGAGTCAGCAGGGGGCGGCGTTGCACCAGCAGCTCTTGTGAGCTGCTGGTGCGATGTTAAATGCGGAGAGCGTATTGCTCTCCGCATTTAGCGAGGTCTTGCGGACCTGATCCGCAGTGTCGGATCAGGTCCGCAAGACCTTTGATAAATTGGGGCCAGAGTGTTTTGTTGTGCTTCCATTTCCGTTCTCTTTGGCTCTGTAGCACAGAGATTGCATAATTCTGTATTTGAGGAAAGTACCTATTAATCTTGTCATATGAGGGTCCCAGCGCAACACTACTTTGACTTTTAAAACCTGTGGGCCACTCTTTCATGCACATACACGCCTCAGTTGACATCCTTTGGTTTATAGTGTCTTTCAGCCACATGCTCATATCAGGTCTTGGGCAATACTCTTGGTTCCTCAGGCATTATATACCACAGGTCCACTATACGTGCATATATCAGACCTGCAGCCTCTCTTTAAGCCACATGCCATTATATATTTGTATTTGTGTCCACTGTCTTTGCAGAACCAGTTTACTTACCTTATAGTAACTGAACTTACATTTTGAGTCTTTATAGTACATTGCATAAAAAGGCACAAAACGTTGCCAGTTCATGAAACTGTTGGCCCTGATTTTCCAATCTAAAGGGATTTTAAAGGGACAGTCAATACCAGAATTTTTGTTGTTTTAAAAGATAGATAATCCCTTAATGACCAATTCCCCAGTTTTGCATAACCAACACAGTTATAATAATACAAGTTTTACCTCTGTAATTACCTTGTATCTAAGCCTCAGCAGACTGCCCCCTTATTTCAGTTCTTTTGACAGACTTGCATTTTAGCCAATCAGAGCTGTCTCCATGGTAAATTCACGTGCATGAGCTCAATGTTATCTATATGAAAAACGTGAACTAATGCCCTCTAGTGGTGAAAAACTATCAAAATGCATTTAGATTAGAGGCGGCCTTCAAGGTCTAACAAATTAGCATATGAACCTCCTAGGTTTAGCTTTCAACTAAGAATACCGAGAGAACAAATCAAAATTGGTGATACAAGTAAACTGGAAAGTTGTTTAAAATTACATGCCCTATTTGAAACATGAAAGGTTTTTTTGGACTTGGCTGTCCCTTTAACAATTATCCAATAAAATACTACTCAGAAGCCCTATTCTGTATGCCCTGTTGACGGGTAGATCTGCACTTATATTTATGCCATACTAACCATAAAAAGTCAGTAAATTATTCATAGTATTACCGGCACCAGTGTCAAGAGAAGTGATTTTACTTACAGGTACCTTGATACATTGACCCTGAAATGAATATGCTATTTAATGATAATCCATTATAAAGGGGCTATCTTCCAGTTATACAATGCCATTTGACTGGACAATATCAGGCACACGTTTTCATTCGATAGAGAAATTGGATGCTATCTGTAATCTTAGCCACTAGGCATTTACACACACACATACGCACACACGCACTCACGCACTTCCTTTAATTTATCATATTGGTGTGAACCTCTGCCAGATTCAATTTTGTTTGTTTTCATGTGTGTATAACTTTGTGTTTAACGTGTGAATGTGAGTACATATATACAGTGTATTCATGTTTTAGTTTGTGCAGTTTTTAAATTTGTTACTTGATCGGTAACATTTCTTGATGTAAAGAAACCTGCTGGGTAACATTTTGTTGCTTCTAAAAGGGAGTGGAGCAAAAAGAATTCAGCTGACATATTTCTGCCTTTGTAATCATTGCTGAATAAATGTAAATTCTCAGTCTGTTGACCCCCCCCACACACACACACGTGCACAGTATATTTGTTACCATGGATAGTGCACTACTTATTCTGATGACACCTCCTTACCTATGTAAGTGCTGAATATGGAGTTGTGGTTTTTAGTTTTGTTAAGTAGGTTATTACTCAGTGTTCTCCCCAGGACCTATTTAATTGACGCACCACCTGGCTGATTTTTACTGACTCCAAGCTAAAATTTAAGCTAATATTAAGGTAACATTTTCACAAATTATCTTCAACTCAAGTTATGTTAAATTATATTAATTTGTGATTTGTTTGCTTAAAGGGCAATTATAGTAAAAAAAAATTACATGATGTAATCTATTACAAAATGTTATTTTAAGACTATTGATCAAAGACTACTGTGTGCTTAACACATGCATATAGGTTAAACACACAGTAGAAATATTGCTCTGGACTCGCAGAGCCCTGCTGGTGTTGAGTGGAAAATGCTGCTAATCCTATCAGCAGTGCTAGTTCCACATATGAGTTGTGCGACTAGTGCTGCTGATTGTATTAGTGGCCTTTTCCACTCAAAACCAGCAGTGCACTGTGAGTCACAAGCGGTATTTCTACTTCAACAAAGGATATAAAGACAATAAAGCAAATTTAACAAGAAAATTGTAAAGTTTGTTTAAAATTCTATATCAGAATAGTGAAAGAAAAATGTGTTTCATGTCCATTTAATTGTACATGGTGTAGATATCTATAGAAAGTCGCACAAAATAAAACTAAAAAGATTAAAAAATATATTTTGCTAATGTGCCACACTATAGTACAAACTATCTTTCTGTCTCTATCAGACTCTACCATTCACCTGCTTACATCTCAAAACGCACTAAGGTTTCAGAGTTCCTATGGCAAAAGCTAACAAATCTGCTTTTCTTGGCTTTTTAGGAGAATGAACACCTGAGAAGAAACCTACTAGAAACCCAAACAAGCGTCTCCCTTCTGCAGACAGAGCTGGATAGGATAAAGAACGATTTCAGTGATCAGCAGATGCAATATGAGAGGTATAAAGAAAGATTGGATATCTCTGCAGTGTGTGTATATATGTAGCACAATGTTCTACAAATGTTATGACCGACAGTCAAGATTTAAAAACATAAAAAAAACTAATTAAAAATGTTGAAAATGAAAACTGTGAGTAAATATAACATATGTCTAATAGGGTGCCTTGATGTTCAAGTGTTAAACTACACTACCACCCCTATAGATTACTGTGACATACAGTAAATATGACATAAACTGAGGCATAAGTCAATGCGTCTCCTTCATTGGGGTATAGTCCAAGTGCCACTCTGGATGACGCAGGACAGAAAGCTATTTAAGCAAAATCTGTTTAACAAAAGCTTTTGTTAAAAACAGGTTGTTCTTCAAAATGATAATTACTTTCTAAATGTATAGGGCCAAGATTATTTAGTTTGTGTGATTCATTTTATACCCAAAATGTTCTGTTTTCACCGGCCTCTGTACTTTGATTTTTAAAAGGGCACCTGTTGTTGCTACAGGGATCTTTAAATAGGAATGTGTTCTAACACTGCATATAGAAACTGTGTAGTAAAATAAACTATAACAACTGTGAAGATGCATGTGTTAAAATGTCAGTTAAAGGGACACTGTACCCAATTTTTTTCTTTTGTGATTCAGATAGAGCATGCAATTTTAAGCAACTTTCTAATTTACTCCTATTATCAATTTTTCTTCGTTCTCTTGCTATCTTTATTTGAAATAAAAGCCATCTAAGCTTTTTTGGGTTAAGAACTCTAGACAGCACTTTTTGATTGGTGGATGATTTTTTTCCACTAATCAGCAAGGACAACCCAGGTTGTTCACCAAAAATGGGCCGGCATCTAAACTTAGATTCTTGCATTTCAAATAAAGATACCAAGAGAATAAATAAAATTTGATAATAGGAGTACGTTAGAAAGCTGCTTAAAATGTCATGCTCTATCTGAATCACGAAAGAAAAAATATGGATTCAGTGTCCCTTTAAGTTTCTTTGAAAGAATTGGTCATGTGACATTACACAACAATTTTTAGGAGCTCTATTTAACATTCTATGCTAAGTGAAGTGGATACTTAATACTAGTGGTTGTTTTTTGTTCTTCCTTTCAACAAAATGTTCCAATTTAGTTTGAAATTCACATAACTGTTTCAAGTTTGATTAGTAGCAATTTTGCAATATATTTCTGTTAGCACAATGTTTCTAGCACAAGTTTTAGTGCCAAGTTTTACTGTGCACATAACCTGTATATTCAGCGAGCGTTTGCACTCTAACCCTCCTCTGTTGAGTGCCAGTGCTGCATTGGAGGAATTTGAGAATTTCATACATCCTATGGTTGGATGCTCTGTAGGTCACATGCACAGTAAAACAACAGTGTTTGTTTAATAGACATATTGTTTAAAAAATAAAAATAAATAGTTCTGCATTTCAGATGTGGCTGTATTTGTGGCTGGAAACAAGCCGCTACAAGTTTCATGAGTACAGTTAGGTTTGTTTAGCACAGGAGAAGCATAAACCATGTACTCTACATGTGGTGTAGTATATATATATATATATATATATATATATATATATATATATATATATATATATATATATATATATATATTGTGTGTGTGTATGTGTAAATATATATATATATATATATATATATATATCTTGTACACTGTTATAATATTGCTTGTGATAACAAATTCAGGTATTTCTACTGATTTTGATTACTGACATCTTTTTATTGTGTGATATATGTATATACACACACTGTGATAGCGCCCCTATTTTTCACCTTAGAGTGTTATTAAAGTTTGAGTACAATTAGGTTTGTTTAACACGGGAGAAACATAAACCCTTAAAGGGGCAGTATACACCAATTTTCATATAACTGCATGTAATAGACACTACTATAAAGAAGAATTTACACAGATCTGATCTAAAAAGCCAGTGTAAAACCTTTTAAAAACGTATTTAGAAGCTCCCAATTTAGCACTGTTGATGAGGTTAGGCTGGGAACCCCACTGAAAGGGGCTGAGAGCAGACCCTCCCCTGCGTATAATAGACCCATTATACAAACAGAAGCAATCTCAGGTCTGTATACATCAGTATACATCTAAAACTTTGGGGCTTGGTTAGGAGTCTGAAAACAGCACAATGTTATTTAAAAATAAGCAAAACTATACATTTTTACAAAACACTTCCAGATGGGCTGTATAAATGCATCGTCTACACAACATTTATGCAAAGAAAAATCCCTTTAAAGGGACATAAAACTCAACATTTTTCTTTCATGATTCAGATAGAGCATGCAATTTACTTCTATTATTGAATTTTCTGTGCGCTTGTCTGGAGCACTATATGGCAGCAGTTTTGCAAGAATGTTTTCCATATGCAAGAGCACTAGATGGCAGCATTTCCTGTCATGCAGTGCGTCTAGACACCTACTTAGTCATCACTTCAACAAAGAATAGCATAAAAACTAAGCACATTTTGATAATAGAAGTGAATTGTAATTTTTTGTGTTTCATATCTCTGGAAGTTGCACTTTTTTACTACACCTTACCTACTATATATTGCAGGTAATGAAAATGTTCTCTTACACCTCTGTGTACTACAATGGATAATGTTTTCTTTGGCAAGTATTTTTTTCATGGCAAAGCATGCATCTTTGACTTGTTATCTTGGCATCCTTTGCTGAAAAACATAGCTGGGTAGGCTCAGGAGCAGCAATGCACTACTGGGAGCTGGCTGGTGTTTGGTGGCTAGTAGGACTACACACATATGCCTCTTGTCATTGGCTTATCAGATATGTTCAGATGGCTCCCAGTGTGTGTTGATGCTCTGGAACTGACATTTTAACCTTTTTGGGGGGTTAAACACACAGAGCATTTTATTATTGCACTATTGCTTGCATATAACTCAATCCATTTTTATTTTTTGCACTTTTATGTCCCTTTCAATATTTTAATGAAATCATTAATGGTGTTAGAATTATGACTGCTTTTTAGAAAACGTTCTAAAGGAGAAGTCTTTTAATATGAGATCTTTTTAGTGATGTTTGTCTCATATGTTCATGTATAAGAACTCTGACTATCATAGAAATAATGATGCATTACAGTAAATCCATGAAAATACAATTCACATATGTGCATGAATTAAAATCACATATTCTGCACTTTACAAAACAACACATAATGAAGGCAATTTATTGGATTGTATTTTTTTTTTTTCTATACTTTTTTCAGGGAAAAAGATGCGCTGAAGGTTATGATAGACGAAAGCAGAGGATACAGCAGTCAAATCCAGATGCTTCAGTAAGTTTTTGCTCATGAAGGATTATGCCTATTCTCATCGGCTAAGACATGATGTGGAGATATCTACACTTTGTCATGCACTAAATTCACTGTTGTTACAACATGTGTGTGGTTATGTACAGGCATGGGTATTCAGCAGCTTTGTTAGCTGCCAGGTGAGGAAGTAGGTGGCCGCTTGTGGACTTCGTTTATATTCAATGCCGGATTTATGCTTATGAAAGATCACCACACTAGGATCGTGATTTGTACAGATCTTAGTGCGGTGATCTTTCACAAGAATCAATCCGGCAGCGAAAATAGCTGAAGCCCAGGAGCGACCATCTACTTCCATACCCGGCAGCTAACAAAGCTGCTGAATGCCCATGCCTAGTTATGTATATGTATGTATGAGGTTCCTTGGCCAACCATAGACCATTTCTTTGTGCTTCTTCAGAAGAGCTTGGACAGCACATTTAGAAACCCATTTCTGCCTGGGAGAGACTTGCTGATGCAACAAAACCTTATGTTTTTTTTGGCCCATAATAGCATGAGTCTCTCCGTCAGTGGCAATACAGCTCTATTATGACCTTCCTCTCTCCTGCAGACCTCCAGAAATAACTATAAAAAAAAAAAAGCACCATAGAAAGACTAGCGACGTACAGGGTACATTGCTGGTGGTTAAAGGGTTAAACTTCAGCAATCTTACCTTGTTAGCAGAGTTTGGCTGTTCCTCACTCAGTTTTATTCTTCTTACACAGCTTTTTCTGTTTCAGTTAATTCTTGTGTTTCAACCTACATATTAAATTGATGATCAGTAGCTCCTTTGTGGTATAATTTGTTTAATCATGCACCTAACTCTAGGCCTACAAATCCCTGACTTTGCACAAGTGTACCTAGAAGAATCAATGCTGTTTTGAAGACCACACCAAATATTGATTTGATTTAGATTTTCTTCTATTCACTCATTTTGCATTTTGTTAATTGATAAAAATAATCCATTTACATTTCTATTTTTGAAGACATTCTTACTTACTGTATATATATTGTGTGTGTGCTTATACTTAGTTTGTGTATATACTTTCATGAGTCAGATAGGGGTCAGCAACCTTGGGCCCCCCAGATGTTTTGGAACTATATTTCCTATGATGCTGAGACACTCATTAGGCTGTCTAAGCATCTTGGGAAATGTAATTTCAAAACATCTAGGGGCCCAAGGTTGCCGACCCCTGAGATAGAGCATCCAACTTTAAAAATACTTTTGCTATTACTTCTATCATTAAATGTACCTATGTCTCTGTGTATCCTTTGTTGAAGCTTAGCTCTTTGTGTGTGTTTCATACTTGCAGTGAAGCGAACAAGTCTCTCTATGACAGCAATGACAGCATGCGGTCAGCCCTCACAAACATGGAAAATGAGAGGAAGCGGGTAAGTTAATTCCCTTTACTTTGGTTAATAGATTAGTCCTTCTATTTCTTTACAATTTCTTTTTCCACAATTTCATCCATAGGAAGGGATCACCTATTTAAATTATTTCAAAATATAGCCAAAGAAAGATTATCTTCATTTTTATCCTTTCATTGTGCAACTTCTCAATGCACAATGTGTTGCTGACCGTTTAAACGGGCATTACATTTAAAATCGCATCCCTCATATATCCATCAAAGTGACATATTATTCAAATGTTTCAAGATGGTGTTCGCCTAGTGCCGGTATAGCAATATGTACCCTGTAGCTCTGGTTAGTGACACCTAGCGGTCACAATGGAAATCAGAAGAATAAAGTATGTTTGCCAAAGCGCCTAACCTGTCAGAGGCTGGGGTACTAGTCGAGAATATAGATTCTTTCCAATTGTATTCATACAATATCAAAAGAAATAACAAAACCGTTCAAAAAAATACATGGATCCATGTGATAAAACACCAATTATAGTAAATTTTAAAATGCTGATTACAGTGATAAAAAACAATGGCTTGAAACTTCTCAACAATTAACATAGGCAGTTAAAAAGTAAATTATGAATACAAGTTAAAATAATCTCATCTCTTATACACATTCATGCTGCTAGTGTTTTCCTGATGTTTGCAATATGTATATCTTCCTGAGGGGCTAAAATTGAGGTGCTGACATTAAATTGGCTACAATTCAAATGAGGTAGGACCAGAGATGGTTTATCTAGCTGCTTTATCCCAAATATATGTGAATTCCAAATAAATAAAATAAAAAAGTGTCTTTGTGTCCAAATTTATAAAAATATATAAAAATGTGTCCAAAAAGTTATCCAATTTGTGTCCAAAAGTCCGTTGTGTGACAGGTGAAGGTGTCCAGGCAAAACATTTGGTTTATTCAAAATGAAACAACAAAAGTTAATCCTCTATGGTTGCTTATATTCAAAGTGAATCACAATAGTGTAGGATCCAACCTCAGAAAATATAAAAATAAAAATTGAAAAATCAAAAAATGGGGAAAAATGTGAAAAATGCAGGGGATGTAAGAATGAGGTTATATAGAAATATTCTTGCCTATATATTCCTTATTAGATGCGTGAACTCCTGTGTTCTTTTTTAGGTGTAGAAATGATATAGGGTCTCCAGATAGGTCCCCCTGTGGAAGATATGAGCGATAGTGTACATCGTTTTTCCAAAAGAGAAATAATGAAATAAGGCTTACCAGCTTTCAGTCTGTCAACACGTTTTGGCCCGTGATAGGCCTTTCTCAAGACTGGCTAGTCATCTGTGCATGGTAGTCTTTTATACGGTCAAACAAACCGGTTACCCAACCGGAAGTACAATGTCCTATTACTTCCGGTTTGATGTTACATTCATTCATATCATTCAGTCTAAATAAATTTATATCCATATTTGTATATTTTGTGAGTGAATATCAAAAATGGGTACTACGTTACATATTTCTTATTTCTATGTTTCTTATTTATCTATTCATCAGTTCCTGTACCCAGCCTCCTATCGATCGTGATGTCACTTCTTATTTCTATTCAACATCTAGTGCATTATTGCTTTGTTTTTATTTTTATTTCCATTTTTCTTGTCTCCAAAATGTGTTCTGAACTTGATCAGTAAAAGATTACTTACTTCGTTATATCGATTAGTTATTTTCGAATTGATTTATTTTTTGTTATGAGGAAGCAGATTGTCGGCTTATCTTATTGGACGGGACATCACGTCTGTTTACAGGCGTCGGCTTCTATCCGTTTCCTTATAGGTTTAAGCTGGGGTGTGTTCGCAATATCTATTCATTGGATGCTGCAGACCTAATGTTTACTTAGTGTCTGTGGACATTTATTTTAATCACTTTCGGCTAGATTTGGAGTTTGGCGGTAGCCGTGAAAACCAGCGTTAGAGGCTCCTAACGCTGGTTTTAGGTTAACTCCGGTATTTGGAGTCACTCAAAAAAGGGTCTAACGCTCACTTTTCAGCCGCGACTTTTCCATACCGCAGATCCCCTTACGTCAATTGCGTATCCTATCTTTTCAATGGGATCTTTCTAACCCCGGTATTTAGAGTCGTGTCTGAAGTGAGCGTTAGAAATCTCTAACTTCTGTTCCGATCAGCCAATAGAATGCAAGCTCAATCTGATTGGCTGATTGGATCAGCCAATCGGATTGAACTTGATTCTGATTGGCTGATTCCATCAGCCAATCAGAATATTCCTACCTTAATTCCGATTGGCTGATAGAATCCTATCAGCCAATCGGAATTCGAGGGATGCCATCTTGGATGACGTCCCTTAAAGGAACCGTCATTCTTCAGTTGGACGTCGCCGGAAGAAGATGGGTCCGCGGTGGAGGTCTTCAGGATGGAGCCGGTCGTCATCGGATGAAGATAGAAGATGCCGCTTGGATCAAGATGGTTGCCGGTCCGGATCGCCTCTTCTTCCCGGATAGGATGAAGACTTTGGAGCCTCTTCTGGACCTCTTCAGCCACCGGATGATGGATCGCCAGCCCCCGCTTGGGTTGGATGAAGATTTTGGAGCCAGGACGGATCGGTGATACCTGGTGAGGTGAAGACAAGGTAGGATGATCTTCAGGGGCTTAGTGTTAGGTTTATTTAAGGGGGGTTTGGGTTAGATTAGGGGTATGTGGGTGGTGGGTTGTAATGTTGGGGGGGGGGGTATTGTATGTTATTTTTTACAGGCAAAAGAGCTGAACTTCTTGGGGCATGCCCCGCAAAGGGCCCTGTTCAGGGCTTGTAAGGTAAAAGAGCTTTGACCTTTAGTAATTTAGAATAGGGTAGGGCATTTTTTATTTTGGGGGTCTTTGTTATTTTATTAGGGGGCTTAGAGTAGGTGTAATTAGTTTAAAATTGTTGTAATATTTTTCTTATGTTTGTAAATATTTTTTTATTTTTTGTAACTTAGTTCTTTTTTATTTTTTGTACTTTAGTTAGTTTATTTCATTGTATTTATTTGTAGGTATTGTATTTAATTAATGTATTGATAGTGTAGTGTTAGGTTTAATTGTAGGTATTTTATTTAATTAATTTAATGATAGTATAGTGTTAGGTTTAATTGTAACTTAGGTTAGGATTTATTTTACAGGTAATTTTGTAATTATTTTAACTAGGTAACTATTAAATAGTTCTTAACTATTTAATAGCTATTGTACCTGGTTAAAATAATTACAAAGTTGCCTGTAAAATAAATATTAATCCTAAAATAGCTACAATGTAATTATAATTTATATTGTAGCTATATTAGGATTTTTTTTACAGGTAAGTATTTAGCTTTAAATAGGAATAATTTATTTAATAAGAGTTAATTAATTTCGTTAGATTAAAATTATATTTAACTTAGGGGGGTGTTAGTGTTAGGGTTAGACTTAGCTTTAGGGGTTAATACATTTATTAGAATAGCGGTGAGCTCCGGTCGGCAGATTAGGGGTTAATAATTGAAGTTAGGTGTCGGCGATGTTAGGGAGGGCAGATTAGGTGTTAATACTATTTATTATAGGGTTAGTGAGGCGGATTAGGGGTTAATAACTTTATTATAGTAGCGGTGGAGTCCGCTCGGCAGATTAGGGGTTAATAAGTGTAGGCAGGTGGGGGCAACGTTGTGGGCGGCAGATTAGGGGTTAATAAATATATTATAGGGGTCGGCGGTGTTAGGGGCGGCAGATTAGGGGTACATAAGGATAATGTAAGTAGCGGCGGTTTACGGAGCGGCAGATTAGGGGTTAAAAATAATATGCAGGGGTCAGCGATAGCGGGGGCGGCAGATTAGGGGTTAATAAGTGTAAGGTTAGGGGTGTTTAGACTCGGGGTACATGTTAGGGTGTTAGGTGCAGACGTAGGAAGTGTTTCCCCATAGCAAACAATGGGGCTGCGTTAGGAGCTCAACGCGGCTTTTTTGCAGGTGTTAGGTTTTTTTTCAGCTCAAACAGCCCCATTGTTTCCTATGGGGGAATCGTGCACGAGCACGTTTTTGAGGCTGGCCGTGTCCGTAAGCAACTCTGATATCGAGAGTTGAAGCTGCGTTAAATATGCTCTACGCTCCTTTTTTGGAGCCTAACGCAGCCTTTATGTGGACTCTCAATACCAGAGTTATTTTTATGGTGCAGCCAGAAAAAAGCTGGCGTTAGCTACGTGGGTCCTTACCGACAAAACTCTAAATCTAGCCGCTAGTGTCCGTGGACATTATTTTGACAGTTATAGAGACAGGTTTTTTTTCGGAGGTGAGGATTTCTTTTAGGATAGTGGGAATTTTCTATAATTTCATAACTCATTAACTCCATATATAAGACTTGCGGTATCAAATATTTTAGAGAGGTGTTTATGAACTATTGTCCTACATTAATCTTTCAATTATTTTAATTATATCGTATATACACATATCTAATTTCTCTATTTGTATATACATATTTATACATATATATATCTTGGATTTGTATAATTTACAAATGTATTGTGTGTTTTACATTGGGTTCTAGATAGGGGTTATGAAGGGATGAGGAAAAATCCTATTCTCTCTGAGAATAGTTCAAGGTATATGTCTTTTGGAATATATTCCCTTGGTGTCGTGTCTTTTGTCTTTTTTGCAAATACAGACCAAGGTTTATCTACAGAAAAACAAATAATCTAAAAAAATTAAATTGGCACCCAGCATACAGAACAACAAAATAGCAGGCATAAATTATGTATTTGGGAAAAAGATGAAGGGCTTCTTTCCATGCCACACCTGTAAGGCATGTAAATGCGGAGTGAAATCTGGAAAATTTCAATCCCACAATACAAAAGAAGAATATAAGATTCGAGACCTGATCAAGTGTCAAGGCAAAGGAGTAGTATATATGCTACAATGGCCATGCGGCCTTCAATACGTAGGCCAAACGTCCAGAACACAGAGACAGGATACGGGAACATCTGCTGCTGATTGAAAAGCTCAGCATGGAAACAGCCCTATATAGACACTTCTCTATAAAACATCAAGGCAATATTAAATAAATGAGATTTATGGGAATACAAAAAGTCAATAAGAACTGGAGAGGAGGCAATTATGAGAAAAAATTGCTGACAACAGAATCTAAATGGATCTTTCATCTAGATTGCCTATATCCTAAAGGACTAAATAACAAAGGAGATCTGTCTCATCTTTTCAATATGATATAGAAACTTGGTCCTTATATCAAATATTTATAAACTTATCTTCTGAATTTTGCCTATTATATCTCTTTGCTGTTCTCTAACCAATTTATTATACCTATGATTCAAGACACCCTTTGATATAATTTATAAGAAATACCCTTACAACATGAGAACATGTTTAACCTTACTAGTCCCCATGAAGTTAATAGTGTATTTGCAAAAAAGACAAAAGAGACAACACCAAGGGAATATATTCCAAAAGACATATACCTTGACCTTTTCTCAGAGAGAATAGGATTTATCCTCATCCCTTCATAACCCCTATCTAGAATCCAATGGACTCTAGTTATAAATTGACCATTTAGAACGTCCGAATTGTACTTAAAATTTATCTAGAATGACCGAATTTAACACAGTCTAATATGAATAGCTCTAGCCCTCAACTGATTAATCAATGTCGAATTCCTTCAGCCAATGTAGAATTAAACTTACAATATGGATCCTCTGTAAGTCTGATTTAACTTTAAGAAAAAACACAATTTTTTTTTGTTTTTTTTTGTTTTTAAGTCTGTAGTGTGGTCCATATCCATCTAAGCCATTTAAAGTCTTTATGTGGCTAAATCTATAAATCGAGTCTCATACAATAGCAGTCACGAAATATAATATACCATCTTTGTAAAATACACAATACATTTGTAAATTATACAAATCCAAGATTTATGCTTAACAGGCATACATTAATTATGTATATACAAATAGAGAAATTAGATATGTGTATATACAATATAATTAAAATAATTAAAAGATTAATGTAGGACAATAGTTCATAAGCACCTCTCTAAAATATTAGATACTGCAAGTCTTATATATGGAGTTAATATGAGTTATGAAATTATAGAAAATTCCCACTATCATAAAAGAATTTTTCACATCCGAAAAAAACCTCTCTATAACTGTCAAAATAATGTCCACGGACACTAAGTAAACATTAGGTCTGCAGCATCCAATGAAAAGATATTGCGAACACACACCCCAGCTTAAACCTATAAGGAAACAGATAGAAGCCGACGCCTGTAAACAGATGTGATGTCATGTCCAATAAGATAAGCCGAAAATCGGCTTCCTCATAACAAAAAATACCAAAAAGTAAATCAATTCGAAAATAACTAATCGATACAACAAAGTAAGTAATCTTTTACTGATCAAGTTCAGAACACATTTTGGAGACAAGAAAAATGGAAATAAAAATAAAAACAAAGCAATAATGCACTAGATGTTGAATAGAAATGACAAGTGACTTCACGATCGACAGGAAGCTGGGTACAGGAACTGATGAATAGATAAATAAGAAACATAGAAATAAGAAATATGTAACGTAGTACCCATTTTTGATATTCACTCACAAAATATACAAATATGGATATAAATTTATTTAGACTGAATGATATGAATGAATGTAACATCAAACCGGAAGTAATAGGACATTGTACTTCCGGTTGGGTAACCGGTTTGTTTGACCGTATAAAAGACTACCATGCACAGATGACTAGCCAGTCTTGAGAAAGGCCTATCACGGGCCAAAACGTGATAGGCCTTTCTCAAGACTGGCTAGTCTTGAGAAAGCTGGTAAGCCTTATTTCATTATTTCTCTTTTGGAAAAACGATGTACACTATCGCTCATATCTTCCACAGGGGGACCTATCTGGAGACCCTATATCATTTCTACACCTAAAAAAGAACACAGGAGTTCACGCATCTAATAAGGAATATATAGGCAAGAATATTTCTATATAACCTCATTCTTACATCCCCTGCATTTTTCAAATTTTTCCCCATTTTTTGATTTTTCAATTTTTATTTTTATATTTTCTGAGGTTGGATCCTACACTATTGTGATTCACTTTGAATATAAGCAACCATAGAGGATTAACTTTTGTTGTTTCATTTTGAATAAACCAAATGTTTTGCCTGGACACTTTCACCTGTCACACAACGGACTTTTGGACACAAATTGGATAACTTTTTGGACAAATTTTATATATATTTTTTTAAAATTTGGACCCAAAACACTTTTTTTATTTTATTTATTTGGAATTAACATATATGTAGGATAAAGCAGCTAGATAAACCATCTCTGGTCCTACCTCATTTGAATTGTAGCCAATTTAATCTCAGCACCTCAATTTTAGCACACTAGGAAGATATACATATTGCAAACATCAGGAATACACTAGCAGCATGAATGTGTATAAGAAATAAGATTATTTTGACTTGTATTCATAATTTACTTTTTAACTGCCTATGTTAATTGTTGAGAAGTTTCAAGCAATTGTGTTTTAAAATTTACTATAATTGGTGTTTTATCACATGGATCCATGTATTTTTTTTTTAACTGTTTTGTAATTACTCAAATGTTTCTATTGTGATAATAAAATATTCTTTTGCATAAAAGAGGTTAAGTAAAAACTGTTTAAAGTAAAACTAAATCCTGGGACTCTAGGGTCCCCACTGGCTGTCAGGAACAACTCACACAATAAATATATGGATTTTACATTTATTATTTACATTGCCTGTGATTTCAGTAATTCTGCTTTTATTTGTTTAGATATTTTCTCCAAAGAGAATAGGGTAAAGAGTTGTAAATATTAGATATGCACATTTGTGCACAACGCTCCGTTAGAAATGAGGAAGAAAGCGTCCGCAAGCCACATTCAGTTCTTTTCAGAGCCGCAATTATTCTTCTGAAAGTGCAACACACTGAGATCTGTGTATATCTAGATCTCAGTGTGTTGCACTTTCACCAGAATAATATCGGCCCTGAAAAGAGCCAAACGCGTTTTGCTGCCACCTTCTTTCTGATTCATTATGGAATGATGTGCACGAATGCGCATAGCTAATAAATATACTTCAATTAATCATGGCAGTGATGGGCAACTTCCTAACACATAGAACTGATCCAAATAAGACAAATGGTGGTGGAGTTTGGCTATTGATAAATAATTGCAGTAAAATAATAATTTGTTAAAAAAACCTTAAGACTTGGCTGTTGTAACAAAACAGAAATGTCTTGTAATTTGCAAGGTGTTTACTATCCCTTTTAAGGGCTTCATTTAAATATATGGCTAATAAACATACAAATAAGATTTTACTAAAAATGTACAGTGTCACAGTGATAAATTTAGGTAAGGTCGCAGGGAATCCCGGTCTGTTTTTCCCCTCTTCAGAGGGCTAAAATGAGTTGTGGTCGCTCCAAAACATACATTTTTAGTTTTGCTTTTTCCTGGGGCCACAAAAACTTTGGCACACATTCTTAGTTCTGCTCAGCCTGTTGCATGCTTAGATCAGCCCTAGAGTTTATTTATATTTGCTGTGTAAACCTGCTCAATATTTCCAAGTGGTGTTTCCCTGGAGTGCTGTGTAATTACAAAAATCTGTATATATTCCTTAAAAAAGAAAATAAAAAGACTGATTTTAACATTTAATTGCTGATATTTCCTATGTATACTTTAAATCACTTTAATATCCGTTTACGAAGTGAAGAATGTATCTTTGAAAACTGATGAAGAAATGAAAAAAAGACTAGTAATGCTCCCGGCCAGGAATTGATTTAACTTAAATCTTTTTTTTTTCTTTTAGCATTCGTCACCCAACCATCCCAGTATGCCAGAAAGAATAGCCAGTGTTCTCCCTGTGATCACCTACAGCAGGTACAAACATATAGGGTACATTTTATGCAACAATAAGAGCTCAAAGCAAATATGTCTGGCACTGATTTAGTGCTAAAAAGTATTTTGTTTTAAGAAATTTATATGCCAAAATGTAAGCTTAAAAATTGTTCTATTCCACTTTTTATATTTTGAAAATAATTTAAAATTCTGGGTCATAAAACCCTAAAAGAAACATATTTCCAGATCCGACAAACTGCTATTTTCTGTGAGTTTAGCTGTTTAATGTAAAGCAAAATCAATTCTGGCTTTCAGATTGTGAACTGTTAAACAGTTTCCGTTGATTTAAAGAGGCACTTAAAGTGAAGGTCAATTTTTATTATTAATTGCCCGTTTTTTAATAATCCTATTAAAAACAAGGGCACTTTAATTCATCAAAATTGACATTTCACTCTTTTTCTTCAAAAACTTACCTTTCCATTCTGGCAGCCGCTCCAGCGATTCCCAGGGCCGTCGGAAGCCTCTGCAGATGTCAGAAATGACGAATCCAGCTTCCTCCAATCATGGCTTCCCCCCCGGGGGGAATCTTGGCCTGATGCAACGCCGTGAATGGAGGAAGCCGGATTCGTCATTTTGGACCCGCGAAGACGGCTTGAGACGGGCGGAGGAAGTGCTGGAGCAGCTGCAAGGATTAAAAGGTAAGTTTTTGAAGAAAACGAGTGAAATGTCAATTCTGATGAATTAAAGTGCCCTTGTTTTTAATAGGATTATTAAAAACCAGGCACTAATTCATCAAAATTGACCTTCACTTTAACTCCCATTTTGATGTCTTTTTAAAATCTGGTCTAATCCATTACATAAGATGTATTTTACGGAAGTAATTTTAAACCTTCAACTTTTTCTGGTTGACTCTATTATAAGATACATTATGTTTCCCTACTACAGTCTTATTGTGGTGATTGGCTGGTCCGCTGCAATAGAATTAATGCACCTCTACACAACTTTCCTGATTGGCTGGACAAAAAAATCTCTAAATCTCTAAAATGCCCTTTTTAATGTAAAACTGAACATTTTGGAACAATAGAAAATATGGGACATAACCATTCACAAAATCTTTACAGAACATTGGTTATTGGTTTCTATAATCCTTTAAGTTCCTTTGTATGCAAACTGTTCTCAATTTTCAGGCCACAAAGCATGATTTTCCCTGTGTTATGACTCGTCACACAAGTATAAGAATGCAAATAATAAAAAAGAAAATATAAAGATACTTTGAATCAGGTGGTCCCTTTTATTCTATTTAATGAAATTTCTCCTAGCTATGCAGCTGAGGATGACCCATACAGGAGGCTATCAGACATTGCTAAGTGGGCTGATAAATGTGTGGACAGTGGCGTCTCGCTACCCCGCAGCTTGCCGTACAGCGATGTAGAAAGCTCTCCTAGTGAGTTTGGCAGTGAGCACAGCAACAGTTCAGAAGAGCACTGGGAGGGGGTCTCTTACATTAATTCTGATTTGGAGGTAAGTGGAGTATACCGTGATCACAATTATGTGAGTGTTAATTCAGATCATCTTCTGCAACTTTTTTTTTTTTTAAATATATTTGTTTTTATTAAGTTTTGAAAACAATTACTGAAAAATAAAATATTAACAGTTACAATAAGACAAATACAATTAATATATAACTTATACTTTCCATTCTTACAGCACTTTTGCAGCTTTTATAGCACCACTGGCTTCATGTGTGGTTTAACTTGCTGTAGAATACATATGGCCATCTCTGCTTTTATCCTGTTGATGAAAATGTTTGATTGCAGGCAAGATTGCTAGTCACTACAAACCCTGCAAGTAAAGTGTAGTTTGCCATTAGGCAAAACAGACAGCTGCCCCTTTGTGCATACTCTCAGAGTTTCCCTGGAAAACTTAGGCCTAGATTTAGAGTTTTGCGGCCAAAGGGGTGCGTTAGCTACGCATGCTTTTTTCTGGCCGCACCTTTTAAATACCGCTGGTATTTAGAGTTCACAGAATGGCTGCGTTAGGCTCCAAAAAAGGAGCGTAGAGCATATTTACCGCAACTTCAACTCTCGATACCAGCGGTGCTTACGGACGCGGCCAGCTTAAAAAACGTGCTTGTGCACGATTCCCCCATAGAAAACAATGGGGCTGTTTGAGCTGAAAAAAAACCTAACACCTGCAAAAAAGCCGCGTTGAGCTCCTAACGCAGCCCCATTGTTTGCTATGGGGAAACACTTCCTACGTCTGCACCTAACACTCTAACATGTACCCCGAGTCTAAACACCCCTAACCTTACACTTATTAACCCCTATTCTGCCGCCCCCGCTATCGCTGACACCTGCATATTTTTTTTAACCCCTAATCTGCCGCTCCGTAAACCGCAGCTACTTAAATTATCCCTATGTACCCCTAATCTGCTGCCCCTAACACCGCCGACCCCTATATTATATTTATTAACCCCTAATCTGCCCCCCCACAACGTTGCCTCCACCTAACTACACTTATTAACCCCTAATCTGCCGACCGGACCGCTACTATAATAAATGTATTAACCCCTAATCCGCCTCAATAACCCTATAATAAATAGTATTAACCCCTAATCTGCCCTCCCTAACATTGCCGACACCTAACTTCAAGTATTAACCCCTAATCTGCCGACAGGAGCTCACCGCTACTCTAATAAATTTATTAACCCCTAAAGCTAAGTCTAACTTTAACCCTAACACCCACCTAAATTAAATATAATTTAAATCTAACTAAATAAATTAATTCTTATTAAATAAATTATTCCTATTTAAAGCTAAATACTTACCTGTAAAATAAACCCTAATATAGCTACAATATAAATAATATATATATTGTAGCTATTTTAGGATTAATATTTATTTTACAGGTAACTTTGTAATTATTTTAACCAGGTACAATAGCTATTAAATAGTTAAGAACTATTTAATAGTTACCTAGTTAAAATAATTACAAAATTACCTGTAAAATAAATCCTAACCTAAGTTACAATTAAACCTAACACTACACTATCAATAAATAAATTAAATAAAATACCTACAATTATCTACAATTAAACCTAACACTACACTATCAATAAATAAATTAAATACAATTCCTACAAATAAATACAATTAAATAAACTAACTAAAGTACAAAAAATAAAAAAGAACTAAGTTACAAAAAATAAAAAAATATTTACAAACATTAGAAAAAAATTACAATTTTAAACTAATTACACCTACTCTAAGCCCCCTAATAAAATAAAGACCCCCAAAATAAAAAAATGCCCTACCCTATTCTAAATTACAAAAGTTCAAAGCTCTTTTACCTTACCAGCCCTTAAAAGGACCTTTTGCGGGGCATGCCCCAAAGAATTCAGCTCTTTTGCCTGTAAAAAAAAACATACAATACCCCCCCCCCCACCGTACAACCCACCACCCACATACCCCTAATCTAACCCAAACCCCCCTTAAATAAACTTAACACTAAGCCCCTGAAGATCTTCCTACCTTATCTTCACCTCGCCGGGTTCACCGATCGATCCAGAAGAGCTCCTCCGATGTCTTGATCCAAGCCCAAGCGGAGGGCTGAAGATGTCCATGATCCGGCTGAAGTCTTCATCCAAGCGGGAGCTGAAGAGGTCCATGATCCGGCTGAAGTCTTCATCCAAGCGGGAGCTGAAGAGGTCCATGATCCGGCTGAAGTCTTCTATCAACGGCATCTTCAATCTTCTTTCTTCCGGATCCATGTTCATCCCGCCGATGCGGGAACATCCATCTTCACCGACGACTTCCCGATGAATGACGGTTCCTTTAAGGGACGTCATCCAAGATGGCGTCCCTCGAATTCCGATTGGCTGATAGGATTCTATCAGCCAATCGGAATTAAGGTAGGAAAATTCTGGTTGGCTGATGGAATCAGCCAATCAGAATCAAGTTCAATCCGATTGGCTGATCCGATCAGCCAATCAGATTGAGCTCGCATTCTATTGGCTGATCGGAACAGCCAATAGAATGCGAGCTCAATCTGATTGGCTGATTGAATCGGATTGAACTTGATTCTGATTGGCTGGATGAACATGGATCCGGAAGAAAGAAGATTGAAGATGCCGTTGATAGAAGACTTCAGCCAGATCATGGACCTCTTCAGCTCCCGCTTGGATGAAGACTTCAGCCGGATCATGGACCTCTTCAGCTCCCGCTTGGATGAAGACTTCAGCCGGATCATGGACCTCTTCAGCTCCCGCTTGGATGAAGACTTCAGCCGGATCATGGACATCTTCAGCCCCCCGCTTGGGCTTGGATCAAGACATCGGAGGAGCTCTTCTGGATCGATCGGTGAACCCGGCGTGGTGAAGACAAGGTAGGGAGATCTTCAGGGGCTTAGTGTTAGGTTTATTTAAGGGGGGTTTGGGTTAGATTAGGGGTATGTGGGTGGTGGGTTGTAATGTTGGGGGGGGGTATTGTATGTTTTTTTTACAGGCAAAAGAGCTGAATTCTTTGGGGCATGCCCCACAAAAGGTCCTTTTAAGGGCTGGTAAGGTAAAAGAGCTTCGAACTTTTGTAATTTAGAATAGGGTAGGGCATTTTTTTTATTTTGGGGGTCTTTGTTATTTTATTAGGGGGCTTAGAGTAGGTGTAATTAGTTTAAAATTGTTGTAATTTTTTTCTAATGTTTGTAAATATTTTTTTATTTTTTGTAACTTAGTTCTTTTTTATTTTTTGTACTTTAGTTAGTTTATTTAATTGTATTTATTTGTAGGAATTGTATTTAATTTATTTATTGATAGTGTAGTGTTAGGTTTAATTGTAGATAATTGTAGGTATTTTATTTAATTTATTTATTGATAGTGTAGTGTTAGGTTTAATTGTAACTTAGGTTAGGATTTATTTTACAGGTAATTTTGTAATTATTTTAACTAGGTAACTATTAAATAGTTCTTAACTATTTAATAGCTATTGTACCTGGTTAAAATAATTACAAAGTTACCTGTAAAATAAATATTAATCCTAAAATAGCTACAATATATATATTATTTATATTGTAGCTATATTAGGGTTTATTTTACAGGTAAGTATTTAGCTTAGTTCTTAGTTCTTTTTTATTTTTTGTACTTTAGTTAGTTTATTTAATTGTATTTATATGTAGGAATTGTATTTAATTTATTTATTGATAGTGTAGTGTTAGGTTTAATTGTAACTTAGGTTAGGATTTATTTTACAGGTAATTTTGTAATTATTTTAACTATTTTAGCTATTAAATAGTTCTTAACTATTTAATAGCTATTGTACCTGGTTAAAATAAATACAAAGTTACCTGTAAAATAAATATAAATCCTAAAATAGCTATAATATAATTATAATTTATATTGTAGCTATATTAGGGTTTATTTTACAGGTAAGTATTTAGCTTTAAATAGGAATAATTTATTTAATAAGAGCTAATTTATTTAGTTAGATTTAAATTATATTTAACTTAGGGGGGTGTTAGTGTTAAGGTTAGACTTAGCTTTAGGGGTTAATCCATTTATTACAGTAGCGGCGAGATTCGGTCGGCAGATTAGGGGTTAATAATTGAAGTTAGGTGTCGGCGATGTTAGGGAGGGCAGATTAGGGGTTAATACTATTTATTATAGGGTTATTGAGGCGGGAGTGAGGCGGATTAGGGGTTAATAACTTTATTATAGTAGCGGTGCGGTCCGCTCGGCAGATTAGGGGTTAATAAGTGTAGGCAGGTGGAGGCGACGTTGAGGGGGGCAGATTAGGGGTTAATAAATATAATATAGGGGTCGGCGGTGTTAGGGGCAGCAGATTAGGGGTACATAGGGATAATGTAGGTAGCGGCGGTTTACAGAGCGGCAGATTAGGGGTTAACTATTGTAGGTAGCTGGCGGCGACGTTGTGGGGGGCAGGTTAGGGGTTAATAAATATAATATAGGGGTCGGCGGTGTTAGGGGCAGCAGATTAGGGGTACATAGGGATAATGTAGGTAGCGGCGGTTTACGGAGCGGCAGATTAGGGGTTAATTATTGTAGGTAGCTGGCGTCGACGTCGTCGGGGGCAGGTTAGGGGTTAATAAATATAATATAGGGGTCAGCGGTGTTAGGGGCAGCAGATTAGGGGTACATAAGTATAACGTAGGTGGCGGTCGGCAGATTAGGGGTTAAAAAAATTTAATCGAGTGGCGGCGATGTGGGGGGACCTCGGTTTAGGGGTACATAGGTAGTTTATGGGTGTTAGTGTACTTTAGAGCACAGTAGTTAAGAGCTTTATAAACCGGCGTTAGCCCAGAAAGCTCTTAACTACTGACTTTTTTTCTGCGGCTGGAGTTTTGTCGTTAGAATTCTAACGCTCACTTCAGCCACGACTCTAAATACCGGAGTTAGAAAGATCCCATTGAAAAGATAGGATACGCAATTGACGTAAGGGGATCTGTGGTATGGAAAAGTCGCGGCTGAAAAGTGAGCGTTAGACCCTTTAATGACTGACTCCAAATACCAGAGGGCGGTAAAAACCAGCGTTAGGAGCCTCTAACGCTGGTTTTGACAGCTACCGCCCAACTCTAAATCTAGGCCTAAGTTTGCAGTTAGCTTTGCTTTTCATATGCTCTGCTGATAATTTTTTTTTTGTTTCTAATGGTAGTGAGAGTCCACAATACCTTACTTTTGGGAAGAAGGGAAGTACATCACCTGGCCACCAGGGGGAGGTAAATACATCCTACACTAGAGCTTTAAGTATCCCTCCTACTCCCCCTACCCTCCCAGTAGTTCTTTGCCTCGTTAAGGAGAGGGCAAGGAAAGAGGAATGCTCATTCTATTCATTCGGTTTCTACTTCCCGGGCTTTTAAGAATGAGGCTCCTGTGGAACAGATCTGCAAGGCTGCAACTTCATCTTCATTGCATACCTTTACCAAGTTTTATCACTTTGATGTTTTTTCCTCTGCAGAGGCTGCATTTGGACGGAAGGTTCTCCAGGCAGTGGTTTTAGCAAATAGAAGTATTGGTTCCCAAGAGTAAGGTATTGTGGACTCAAAATGTATTCTTACCTGATACATTCCTTTCTTTCCTGGTAGAGTTCACAAACCCGCCCATATAAATTTTTTTGTTTTTAGTGAAGGCAGTCCCTTTTTGCACCTCTTTTCTTTCCTCTTTCTTACTTTTTCTCCTATCCTCAGCTAGATGTACTACTGGGAGGGTAGGAGAAGTAGATACTTAAAGTGAAGGTAAAGTGAAAGGCTCTATTCTACATAATTACTGTTCTCAAGCAAAATAAATATAACTTTCATTCATCAATTTTTTCAAATCTTTATATTGCCTGAGATAGCGGATATTATTTTCATGTATTCGGCTTTCTGAAAATCAACCCGTATACATTTTTTTTTTTTTTATAAACAATGATCACGTTGTTGAGCCATCCAATTGATTCTTTGGCCATTAGGCGGCCGTCAATTTACGTCATCATTACATGGCTCTTGATGCGTGACATCTTCTAGTTCGCATTTGCCAAGCGCGCGCGTCCACGTTTTGCGCATGCGCAGTAAAAACTTGAGTTTGTGGGCATAGTTTGTACAGCATAGGAACTCAGACGGCAACTAATTTGAAACATTTGTTGCGCTCCGATTACCGCAAGCATCTCTTTTTTTTTATTAGTAAGTCTAAAACGATCGCATTATCTGCAGCATAATATTGAAGATATAATCTACTGGATATAATATATTAATGATTAATTTTATATTTTTTATTATTTTTTATTATTGATCTTTGCGCAAACAAATTAAAAGCTAACTTTTAAAAAAATTCATATATTATATATAAACAAACAATTTAAAAAATTCAATATATTTTCATATTGCAAGTTTTTTTTTTTTTAAATATGTTATTATCAAGTAAAAAAATATTTAAGTGCGATAAATTCTCAGATTCTATGATTCAGTAAAACTATGTAATTATCTTTTTAAAAAATATGTATATATCTTTAGTCTATATAATTATTTATATGTATTCTGCTAGATATATATATATATATGATAAAACAAAAAGAGGGCGCCTCATTGTTCAAAAAGACCTATGTAATCAGGTAAGTACAGGTAAAGAGAGGCTTACCAGAACAAGAGGCACTGTTCTGTGAACAGTGCTATTGGGCGGACTAGCGCTTACAGCGGATAGCACACTGATTCACAGATTTCCTCCACAGGAACAGGCTGTGTCCGGAGTGGCGTCTCAGGTGAAGACTGGAAGGCGGACCCTGGTGTCCGCCTTCCAGTCTTCACCTGAGACGCCACTCCGGACACAGCCTGCTCCTGTGGAGGAAATCTGTGAATCAGTGTGCTATAGTCCGCCTTCTAGTCTTCACCACGCCACTGTCATGGTCTGGGCCTGCATGAGTGCTGCCGGCACTGGGGAGCTATAGTTTGAGGGAACCATGAATGTCAACATGTACTGTGACATACTGAATCAGAGCATGATCCCCTCCCATCGGAGACTGGGCCACAGGGCAGTATTCCAACACAACGACCCCAAACATACCTCTAAGACGACCACTGCCTTGCTAAAGAAGCTGAGGGTAAATGTCTCCAGATCTAAACCCTATTGAGCATCTGTGGGGCATCCTCAAACGGAAGTTGGGGGAGCGCAAGGTCTCTAACATCCATCAGCTACGTGATGTCGTCATGGAGGAGTGGAAGAGGACTCCAGTGGCAACCTGTAAACCTCTGTGAACTCCATGCCCAAGAGGGTTAAGGCAGTGTTGGAAAATAATGGTGGCCACACAAAATATTGACACTTTGGGCCCAATTTGGACATTTTTACTTAGGGGTGCACTCACTTTTGTTGCCAACGGCTTAGACATTAATGGCTGTGTGTTGAGTTATTTTGAGGGGACAGCAAATTTACATTGTTATACAGGCTGTACACTCACTACTTTACATTGTAGCAAAGTGTCATTTCTTCAGTGTTGTCACATGAAAAGACATAATAAAATATTTAAAAATGTAAGGGGTGTACTCACTTTTGTGATATACTGTGTGTGTATGTATATACGATTCAGTTCCTGTTTTATATATATAAAAAAATAATCATATAAATTTACAGTCTTAACAGCATTTTAGGTAGTAGGGATAAAATAAGGTGCATGTATTTCTTCTGATCATCTTTCTAAATTGTCACTGTTATTATGAGATATATTAAGCTGTTTTGTCTTCTTTTTTTCTTTCCCTAATTTGACACTTCTATTGACACTTTTGTCCTGTGACACAATGTATCGTTGACCACTTGTATATGACAATGTATGTGCACTGTATATACTATTTGTTACACTATTGCTTTACATGTTATTTAAATATGTTATTTTGTTTACTGTAAATTTGTCTGGTTGCCATTGCAACCAGTTTGGCGTATTTTTGCACAGGGGGAGGGTCTAATCGAGTATGAATGTTTGGTTTTCACTGTATGCATGTTGGTCTGTTGAAGGGGCGTTGTCCCCGAAACTTCACTGAATAAAAGGCACTTGCTGCACCTTTTTTCAAGCCCAGTGAGTGCTGTCTTTTATGTACTTAATATATATATATATATATCATTTATTTATTTATTTTTTAACTCATACCAGTCTTTTAATTTGAGTGGTTTCTTTTTCTATTACAAGACTAGGTCAGAGGTAGATGGGAAACTGAAATATATTCCATCCCGTCCTGTAAGCCGCAGTGGCTCCTCGGCTTCTTCAAGGAGACGACTTGCTGCCTTTACCCCTAAAGTAAGTACATTTGTATTTATTTTTTTGGCTGTATAAGTGTCATAAGTGAATAGTATTTAGCTATGTTGTTATGCTGCCTATTGGCAGCTCCTTGGATTTCTAAGTAAATTGTAATAAACCGTGTTTATTTTTCTTTAAAATCCTAAAATATTAAGAACACTTGCAGGATACAATATTTTTTTTTGCTGTAGGCACAAAGACCAATGAGAACTCAAAAAATGCACATGGCTTTTTTTTACTTTATTGCTACAACAATATTCACATTTTTGTATTTATTTACTGTCTTTATATGTATAACGGTGTTACTAGCCTGTGTATAAAATGTATTTTCTGTGCAGAAAGAGGGACTTACTGTTGATGGCACATCACAGGCTTCTAGTCCAATATACAGACTCGTCCTTGCTGGTGATGCAGGGTCTGGAAAATCCAGCTTTCTTCTTAGACTCTGTTTGAATGAGTTCAGGGGAGATATTCCTACCACATTAGGTAATCAATGCATGTATTTTCCCTACATTTTCAAACTTTCTATATAAAAAAATTAAGTTAATAATATGGTCCTGCAGTTGCATATGTTCAGATTTTCTATAAGTATGCTTATATTGGTTTTGGTTAATTGTCATCTTGCATAGGTATTAAAACTGTAATGAAAGAAAACCAACATATGATTTTAGTTGTACGTAAATTAGGTTTTGACCATGATCATCCTCTACGAGAAAATCTTTTGCAAATTAACAATTCATTTTCAACTTAAAGGGACATTAAACACCTCAATATTTTATATCAAATGTTTAGTTTTACATAATTACTTTGCAATATATTTATTTTATAAGATGGTGAGAGTCCACAAGCTATCACATGTGGGATTAAATTCCAGTCCTCCCGGAGGCAAAACACCCCACACAACAGAGCTTTAATACCTCCTACTTTCCCATCGCTCCTTAGTCATTTTTTTGGATGGTGAAACTTTAAGTGCTGATGTACACATTGTTTGAAAGGAGTTCTCAAACTAATATGAGACCTGATATCTCTCAGAGAGCTGGAAATAGGATAGATGGGGTGTAAAGGAGTACATTGTCAGTGTGAGTTTAGCACTTGCCTGCAGCTTCCTCTTGTTGGTGCATCAGAGTACTTCTTCCTTAGCTCCTGTGCCAGTGCATACTACAAAAGATGGACTCTTCTACTGGTCTCATGCATCTTGGTAAGCACAGTAGAGTGAGTGCTGACAGGTCAGTCAGTATTTTCACTCAGCCCTCAGGCTATTATCATGCACATGATTCACATAGCCTTGGGACATAATTACATACACCACATAACACTATATACAGTTTAAGGCACTTTTGGGCACTTATACACATTTACCATAAAATTGAGGTGCTGTCTCTTTAATGTATTTCTAGTATTTAATGCATACCAGAGCTCTGCTCCTCATTCTCAACAGGTTCTTACAAGATCAGGAACAGTTCTGAATCTCTGGAGCTCATTTTCATAAGTTTTTTGAGCTTCCATCTGTGCAGACCTCAGAGAGTTGACTTTTTCTGCCAAAACGATGCTCTGTTTTCTACTTTCCCTCACAGACCGTGGCCATCTTTAATGACACAATGCAATTTTTTTTTCCTTAAGGAGACAGTATCCATTTTTACCTGATTCCCTCAAAGGGCCTTCAATCTTACATTGTGACAATGTGTGTGTGTTCCCCTGAGGGTGTTAACCCTTTGTGTGCTGCTATCTAATTTTAGATACTTGTTTTTACTATTCTAATTCATTATGGAGCAAAATTGTGCAGCTAAAGTCTTAGGACGTAACACTGATCCCTTAGAAGAGCAATCTACTGACAATTTAACACATTCTCATGAGTTTCTTTTGCTATGAATGGAAGTATTGGTGTGTGTGTCTACTCTACTCAGTTTTGTAACCTATGTACTGAGTCTGTGTGTATTGCTAGACAGGGTTATGCAGTATTGAAAAACACTGTGTATACAAAATAAGATAAGGCTATGTCTCAGAATCCAAAGGGAAAGGACTGGAATAGTGTCCCAAAACGTGCTTGATTGTAGTGTAGAGATGTGTTGATCGTCACCCATCTCACATGCAGTGTTTTAGCAGAGTGCCCACCAGGGTTATCCCCTGGACAGTTCTACGGAGCTGTCTACTAACTTAAAACACTACATTCACTCTTCAATTTCACAACTGATGGCTTTTTTTATGCATCCACCAGTTAAACACAAATGCATGCAAAGGAAATAAAGATTCCTTTGCAGGCCCTGGGCTCATCTGGGACATTTCTAAGGAGCCACTTGTCTAGGTAGCCTGTACCCTCCATGAGTAAAATTAGAATCCTTCTCCCCATCTGAGGGCAGTTCATCAGAAAGGGGTTCCTGGGTTTCTAAACAAGTAGCAGAAGATGTCATTTAATTTCAAATTGTAGCACATACATGCACTATTGCGGGATGACTTTAATTGCCTTGAAGATTGGGGACCCTCAACATGCAGACAAACAAGCTGTGAGAATGATTGATAAATTCTTTTAATGCCGTCTCAAAAACGTTATCTTCCTTCCTGGTACTTGTTGCCGTTTTTGAGCTACTTTACAAGGAATGGAACAAACCAGACATTCCCTTTGTTTCCTTTGCCAAATACAAAAACATGTTTCCTTTTAACCTCCTGAAAAAATTGGAGGCATGGGAGACTGTTCCAAAGATGGACCGTGCTATTTCCACTTTGATTAGGCAGACTACCATTCCTTTAGAGGGTAGCGCTTTTAAGGCTGTGATGGACAGAAAACTTTAGAGTTTCCTATGGAGATCCTTCCAGCTGACAGGCTATATGTTTCCTCCAGCTGTTAGTGTAGTTGGGAGGCAAGGTTTCCAATCAGCATCTTAAAGCTCTGTGCAATCTGCAGGGCTTTCCAGAGTTGGTCACTGTTAACACTGGAGTGGCTTACATCAATCACTAAGGTAGAACTCAAAGATCCTTAGCAATGAAAGAGGTAGTCCACATTCTGTCTTGGGCAGAACATCATCATTGCATGATTTCAGCTATTCACATTTTGGGTGAAGACAATTGAAAAACGTACTTCCTTATTTGTCCGTACCTTCACTCGCGAATGGTCTTTGAATCTGGAGGTATATTTTGAATAGTTAGGGAAAGCTAGACATAGAGCTTTATGGTATTGTGAAAGATCTTGAGATCCACAAGTGATCCAATTAGATGCACTAGTGATTTCCTTGGCATTCAATTTGATTTACATCTTTTCTCCTTTTGTTTTACTATCGGGGATAATAGTGATTATAAAACAGGAAAGGGCCTCAGTGATTTTAATTTCTCTTGCATGGCCTTGCAGGTCTTGGAATACAGATCTGGTACAATTGCCCTAAAACCTGCCTTGGTGTTTCCTCTCAGGATCTTCTCTATTAAGGTTCCTTCATAAATAGCTCAAATCTCTCAATTTAACAACATGGTGATTAAACGTCTGATTTTGTCCAAGAGTTTTTTTTTCACACATTCATGCCAGAAAGCCTGTTACAAGACATTTTATTACAAAGTCTAAGAATTACCATTGAAACTCTTCAGTTTTATTGAATTCTTAATTTATTTTGCAGGATGGTCTGGATAAGGCTTTATGAGCCAGTTCCCTTTAAAGGCCAAATCTCTGCCCTTTCAGTCTTGTATCACAAGAAGATTTCAAGTCATTATGACATTCAAGATTTAGTCAGGATAAGACCAGTTATCAGGCCTGCTTCCCCTCTGTGGAACCGTAACTTGGTTTTAAGGGTTTCTTCAGGCTTAGCTGTTTGAACCTATGCATAGTCTAGAGATTCAACTGTTGTCTTTAAAGGTTCTCTTCCTCACTTAGAGCATTAGAGCACTTCTATCTTGTGATCCTCCTTACCTGATTTGTTTATCAGGATAAAGCAGAAAAAACTAATCTTTCCTTCCCAATGTTCTTTCTTCTGAAAACATCAGTTAGGAAATGTTAGCCCCATCTCTCTGACAAGGGCCAAAAGAACGCTGATGAGAGATCACTTCATAACTTTTATGTCATATGGGACATGAAATTTTATCTTCAAGCCACTAAAGAATTCAGAATTGCTTTGTCCTTGTTGTATCCATTTTTAAGGTCCCCCACAAAGGACAGAAAGCTACTACAATCACCTTGGCAGTGTGGCTTAAAGCTTTGATTCACATAGTGTTCCTAGTAGCGGGGACGTATTCCCCTGAATGAATTACTGATCATTTTACCAGAAGGTAGATAAGGACCAAAAGGCCTATCAAGTCTACCCATTTTACATGTTACTGTTTTCGTAGGTTAGCCTTATGCATGTCCCAAGCATTTTTTAATTACTTTAGTCCCTGTGTTTACTACTTCTTTTGGAAGATTATTCCATGAATCCACAACCCTTTCTGTAAAAAAACCCAAAAAACCTTGTTTTGGTATTTCACTTTTTGTGAAAAATGGTTTCAGGTTCCACTTTATTAAGTCCCTTCATATATTTGAATGTTTCTATAATGCCATCTCTTTTTCTTCTCTCTTCTAAACTATACATATTTAGATCAGAGTCTTTGTTTGCATGTTTTATAATTTAGACTATTTTAGTAGCCCTCCTTTGGACAGTTTCTAATTTATTTATATCCTTCTTGAGATGTGGTCTCCAGAACTATACACACTATTCCAGATGAGGCCTTACTAGCGATCTGTAAAGTGGCATAAGAACCCTGCTTTTTCTGCTACTAATACATCTCCTAATGCAACCATGTATTCAACTAGCATTACTGGCTGCGCTGCTGCATTGTGTACCGGATTTTAAATCATCTGAAATAATAATTCCCAAGTCCCGTTCCTCTTTAGTTACAGTAAGTAATGTACCTTTGAGCCTATAATTGGCTTTTGCATTTTTGGATCCTATATGCATAATTTTGTCTTGGTAATATTACATGTAAGATTCCATTTATTAGCCCAGTCCTCCAGTTTTTTTATTTCACTACTCTACTATTTGATCCACTCCCCCTGGAACATCGAGTCTGTTCAAATGTTTTGTATCATCAGCAAACAAGCACACTTTCCACTGTAGCCCACTTTCAAAATCACTAATGAACATGTTAAACAAAAAAGACCCAAGAACTGACCCTTGGAGAACTCCATTAATTGAAACCCTCTATACTTAAGCCAGCATTCTACCCACTTAAAATTTTTAGCATCTACTCCAATGCAATACATTTTGTGAATAAGTTTGTTGTGTGGGACAATGTCAAATCCTTTGCTAAAGTCTAGATACACTACATCTTCGGCTCCTCCCTGGTCTATTAGTTTAGTTACATGGTCAAATAAATCAATTAGATTAGTCTGACATGATCTTCCTGCAGTGAAGCCATACTGTCCTTTGTCTTTTAGGTTGTTTGTCTGAAGGTAAGACATAAGTCTTTCCTTTAAAAGAGTTTCCATTAGTTTCCCTGCAATTGAGGTTAAACTGACTTGCCCATAATTAGTAGAATCTTCCCTACTACCCTTTTTATGAAGAGGGACTAAATTAGCAATTTTCCAGTCTTCTAGTAACAGGGACTGATTAAATAAATCAGCTAATGGAGTAGAGATCACAGATTTTCTTAGAACTCTTGGATTAATATTATCTGGACCCACAGACCTATTTACTTTTATTTTTCATAAAGATAGTAAAATTCTATTAAGGGATGTTACTTAAAATAATAATGTGGGTACTTCACCTCTTTTAACATAGAAAAAGATTTAAAGACAGAACAAAAGTAATCATTTAAACCCCTTGCTATTTATTTCCTTCCACTACTCTCATCCTCAATCTTTAGTCTTACTGTCCCTCCCCTAGTTTTTCTCTTTCCCCATTTCTGAGCCAGTGTGTTTTGAATTTTTATAGATTGTCTTTTTTTGTTTGGCTGCATGTGCTACTTCTCTTGAAAACCATATTGGGTTTTCTTTTACAAACAAGCCTAATACCGTGTTTTGTTGCATCTAAAATAGCATTCTTAAAATATTCCCACTGTTCTTAAACCCCTGTAATCTGTGCCATCTCTTTTATATGATTATTTAGGTATTTGTAAGAAGAATCAGCCTTTTTAAAACCTAAAACTTTTGTTTTACTATGGTTACACAATACCACACAATAATTGCTTGAATATTAAACCATATGGACTAATGATCACTAGAGCCTCAGTTCTCACCCACAGACATTTCATATACTATATCACTGTTTGTAAATACTAAACCTAATATAGCTCTTTTGCGAGTTGGTTCTCTCACCAGTTGTTCAAGAGATTCCCCTTGCAAAGATTCCAGTCTATACTCAATTCTAGTTGATTTAGCAACTGGTACCTCCCAGTCTACATCTGGCATATTAAAGTCCCCCACTACTATAACCTTGCCATTCATTGTAATTTTGGCAGTTTCATCAGTTAAAGGGCAATGATACCCAAATGTTTAACCACATAAAAGGTGATGCAGCAAAGCTGTAAAAAGCGCACTAGAAAATATCACCTGAACATCTCTTTGTAAAAAAGAAAGATATTTTACCTCAAAATGTCCTAAGTATTCGCACCCCATTGTAAATTACTTTCATCAGCAAATCAGTATGTCTGTCCTGGGACAGACAAGGGAGTGAGCCTCATGCACACTTGTGTTATTTCCCTATTTAGTTTAAGGAAGTTTACTATGAAATCTCATGAGAGTTAAGTGAAATCTTATGAGATCACAGTAAAAGAGTTCATGACCTCAGCACTGTTGATGCTGATCGGCTGCAGTTCATTTCTTCATTTTTTTTTTACTTACTCTGGTGAGCTGAGGAAATTGTGAGGTAAAATATCTTCCTTTTTTACATAGAGATGTTCAGGTGATATTTTCCTTTTAGCTTTTTACAGTTATACTGTATCAGTTTCAAGTGAATTGGCATATCAGTATTATTTCCCTTTAATAGTTGATCCAATTCTTTATCCTGTATTTGAGGCCTTTAAACTCTCCCTATTCTAAACACCTGTTTCCCTTTAGTTTCTACAGTTGCCCAAACAATTTCTACATTGACATTGGTTTCTACAATTTCAGTTACTTTAATATTTTCTTTCACACACAGAGCCACCCCCTTTTTTCCTACTCTTACCATCTTATGATAAATTTACCTGATAAATTAATTTCTTTCATGATGGGGAAAGTCCATGAAACACTTCCCTTGTTTTTTCCATAAGAGTTGGCAGCAGTACATGTATGCAATTTTTTTACCCTGTGTTTCCTTTTCTACTTTATTTTCACCTTTCTCTTGGCCATATGTATCACTAAGGAATCATGGGAAAGTGGGTGGGATTAAAGCTGTTGTGTGGAGTGTTTTGCCTCCTCCTATAGGACTGGACTTTAATTCCACATGTGATGTCTCATGGACTAACCAGCATGAAAGAAATTAATTTATCAAGGTAAGCATACATTTTGTTTTTCATGTTGTTTAGATCCTCAGAACTTAAAAATTACCTTTCTAACTTCTCAAGGCTAACTATGTTACATATATGTCTATAATGGGCTTTATCACATAACAACTGAAAAAAACATGCATTTTATACTAACTCTATCACCATGGCTACCTTTTGTTGTCTGCAGACTTAAGTCTGAATTGGCTCCTAAAAATAAGGCAAATGATGGATGGAGTTTGGCTATTGAAAAACTTTTGCAGTAAAAAGTATGATACTTTGTTTTAAAAAATTAAGAATTGGCTGATGTTTTATTCTATAGCAACACAACAGAAATGTCTTGTAATTGTAAGGTGTTTACTCCTAAAACTATTTTGAATTTTGTAGGTGGAATCATGGGTAGCCCAATTAAGCCCAAATCTGTTTGTTTGAGTGATCTTTAATGCTTGCACTGGGAAATCAGACCAGCCCTGCACCCACCCCCAGACAAACCAACTCCCCCCCCCCACCCTATGCTCAGCACAAGACTTGCTTCGAGTCCTGGCCGGGAGGCTGCCTCCGCCCAGAATCCGGCATCCTGGTGGGCCAATTCAACACTGCTAGCTGTGTTGCATTGTTCCTTTTGATTTTCTTTTGTACTTTCCTCTACATCCCTCCTCCTACCACAATTCCTATCATTATGTTAGTATTACTTTCACAGTACCTGCTCTTACTATCTGTTTTAGATGTCATTTAATTATATTAACCGTTTCACAGATTACCCTCACTTGTTATAAAATATATACTGTATATATGTATATTCTTTCACTTTATTTAGGAGTTGATTTTCAAATGAAGAAACTCTTAGTTGATGGGGAACATACAACATTACAGATATGGGACACAGCTGGTCAAGAAAGGTATGTGCAGACCTTGAAATTGTTTTCCTATGTACTTTGATAAGTGTGTTCTGTGTAAAAATAGCAATGGTTATCTGTGTTCTACAAAAACATAGCCTTTTAACTACATGGAGTATAGCCAGTTTAACAGTTCCTAGAAAAGTTTGAAATCTGACTTGTTGTTCAACATTTCGACCCCACTTATAAAGAATAAGTAACATGATTACTTAATGTAAAACTAATAATTAGTCAAGCCTTTCATGCTCAATGATCGCATTACTGATGGGTATATTGTCTTCTCCTAAAAGTCTTTTGACTCTTCCTGTTCCCTGAAATAACCTTGCTCGCTTCAATTCATATATAGTACTTCTAGAACACTATTTAGAGAGCGAAAGAGAGAGGTGTGAACATGGCTATGTAAAATATTATCCAAGTACCAAATAAATATTTTGTGGGGGGGGGGGGGGCTTCATATGTTATTACTTATAGTATCAACAAGTTAATTGATCAGTATTCATCTGTGTTTCTCTTATATTCAGTACTAGTGGTTAATACTAAAGCAAACCATATAAAGTCTAAGGTGTGTGGAGGAAATACCTACCTTTTGTACCTTTTCAAGACACACACATGGTTCCAAAAATCTACTGGTTGATGTGTCTTGCCTGTTTCTCTAGCCTGCCATTCTTTCTTTGAGCATGCACTCCATTTTACCCACATAAACTTCCCCACACTGGCATCATGTATGCAACATTTTTTGACTAACATGTAAGAGGATACTTAATCTTGTATTTCTTTTCACTGTGACTATGACTATGTGTGCCTTGAGACCCTCACGTAGAGCCTTGAGACCCTCACGGGTGATTAGTTTGCGCTCTATAAGTTCCCAATAGATAGATAGATATGTATCACCTAGTATTAAATTGTCACATTTTACACAGCCATAACATTGGTACACCCCTGGTTTCCTTATTAAACAAATGTGTAAACTGTGCTTCATAATTCTCAACTGTGTCTGCCTGTACCAAACGATATTTAATGCTTTTCCCTTTTCTATATGGGTATATTTTTCAGGAAAGGGTACATTTTCTCAACACTTTGCAAAATCCTCCTATTCTCTCTCATTGATTTACGCAATTTCTATATAGCAACAGTATAGTCTGTTACAAAGTCTATTCTCTCCTGAGTTTTATCCATCTCCACATTTTCATCAATATCCAAAACTTTTTATTTTTTTTACTAGCCTATATATAATATAAATACACAATATTTTAAGGATTCATACTTGTTTTCTGGAGTTAAAAGTATTTATTAATTTTACAAAGTCAGTGCACTGCTGATAAATATAGAATGATCAGACATAGTTAATTATCTTTAATTGTATTATATAGATTGCCCAAATGTCATTGAACAATTATTTTGACAACCTAAAAAAAAGGTATATATTTATCCCTTCAGGTTTCGTAGCATAGCAAAATCCTATTTCAGGAAAGCTCATGGAGTTCTGTTAATGTACGATGTCACCTCTGAAGCAAGCTTTCTCAATGTTCGCCAATGGATTGATGAAATCAAGGTACATTTAACTGTATTCATTTGGTTGTTTACTAGCACATCATTATATCTGATATTCAAATCTTCACATATATATTTGTTTAATTTTCTTGCTTCTTGTATTTGCAACTTGTAACTGTGGCATTAATGTAATCTAAATATATATAAACGTAAACCTTTTTTCGTAGGAGGCAGAAAGGAAGTGATTTTTTTTTTTTTTAATTGAAAACATCACAAATGTATAAAACCATTTGAGGAAGTGTAATATATGTTGTTGTTAGATTAAAATGTAATTAATTTTGTAATGTGTAAAGAGTCCATAAGTTCAACTTCTGGGATTCAACTCCTGGTCACTAGGATGAGGCAAAGATTCCCAAAAACTGAATATTCTATCCCTCCTACCTCATTGATTAGCCAGCAATCTTTGCCTCTCAGGAGACAGGTGAAGAGTTGAGTAGCTTTGTTGAGAGGAGTCCTTAGACGGATTTGAGGCCCATTTTTTCCCTACAGGAAGATAGACAGTGATGGAGTTAGTCACAAGACTACAGGGATCGGTCCACTAGCCACCTCCTGTTAGGTTGTCGATATAGTGACCCTCTACTGTGACGTACACATAACTGAATGGGCTCTCTACTTGCAGCTGTCTTGTCAGCATTGTGTAAACACAATAGAGTGGGTGCAGTTCAGGTAAGTACGTCCATCACTTTTACACTCACATAGCCCCACTGGCTTTTAGTAGGTACATGTATGAGACTGTATATCATAGAAAGGGGGCAAATTTATTAGACCGTTTACACCACACATTGTAGTATTAGTCTATCAGTGATTTATGTATTTAATGCAGGGGATATTTGTACTGGGAACTTTTCAGTGATTGGATATCTATATTCCATTTTAATAAGTCTATGTTTCATGTGCCTAATTCTCCACAGCGTGGGTATTATTTGCACTATATTGTGCGCTCCATATTGATGGCTTTCATTTTCATAGGGCATCCTTCTTTATATCGTATCATTTATATAATTTTGTTTGCGCGCCCCTTAACTATGTTATATAGTTAATTGCGCGCTCCAGCTATTTTAATTTCTTTCATGTAATTAGCAAGAGTCCATGAGCTAGTGACGTATGGGATATACATTCCTACCAGGAGGGGCAAAGTTTCCCAAACCTAAAAATGCCTACAAATACACCCCTCACCACACCCACAAATCAGTTTTACAAACTTTGCCTCCCATGGAGGTGGTGAAGTAAGTTTGTGCTAGATTCTTTGTTGATATGCGCTCCGCAGCAGGTTGGAGCCCGGTTTTCCTCTCAGCGTGCAGTGAATGTCAGAGGGATGTGAAGAGAGTATTGCCTATTTGAATTCAATGATCTCCTTCTACGGGGTCTATTTCATAGGTTCTCTGTTATCGGTCGTAGAGATTCATCTCTTACCTCCCTTTTCAGATCGACGATATACTCTTATATATACCATTACCTCTACTGATTCTCGTTTCAGTACTGGTTTGGCTTTCTACTACATGTAGATGAGTGTCCTGGGGTAAGTAAGTCTTATTTTTGTGACACTCTAAGCTATGGTTGGGCACTTTTATATAAGTTCTAAATATATGTGTTTAAACATTTATTTCCCTTGATTCAGGATGTTCAACATTCCTTATTTCAGACAGTCAGTTTCATTATTTGGGATAATGCATTTGAATAATCAATTTGACTTTTTCTCCTGTGGGCTGTTAGGCTCGCGGGGGCTGAAAATGCTTCATTTTATTGCGTCATTCTTGGCGCAGACTTTTTTGGCGCAAAAATTTTCTTTGTCATTTCCGGCGTCATACTTGTCGCCGGAAGTTGCGTCATTTTTTTGACGTTTTTGCGCCAAAAATGTCGGCGTTACCGGATGTGGCGTCATTTTTGGCGCTTAAAGCATTTAGGCGCCAAATAATGTGGGCGTCTTTTTTGGCGCTAAAAAATATGGGCGTCATTATTGTCTCCACATTATTTAAGTCTCATTGTTTATTTGCTTCTGGTTGCTAGAAGCTTGTTCACTGGCATTTTTTCCCATTCCTGAAACTGTCTTTTAAGGAATTTGATCAATTTTGCTTTATATGCTGTTTTTTCTATTACATATTGCAAGATGTCTCAGATTGACCCTGAATTAGAAGATACTTCTGGAAAATTGCTGCCTGATGCTGGATCTACCAAAGTTAAGTGTATTTGTTGTAAACTTGTGGTATCTGTTCCTCCGGCTGTTGTTTGTAATGAATGTCATGACAAACTTGTTAATGCAGATAATATTTCCATTAGTAATGTTCCATTACCTGTTGCTGTTCCATCAACATCTAATATTCAGGGTGTTCCTGTTAACATAAGAGATTTTGTTTCTAAATCTATTAAGAAGGCTATGTCTGTTATTCCTCCTTCTAGTAAACGTAAAAGGTCTTTTAAAACTTCTCATTTTTCAGATGAATTTTTAAATGAACATCATCATTCTGATTCTGATAATGATTCCTCTGGTTCAGAGGATTCTGTTTCAGAGGTTGATACTGATAAATCTTCATATTTTTTTTAAATGGAATTTATTCGTTCTTTGCTTAAAGAAGTCTTAATTGCATTAGAAATAGAGGAATCTGGTCCTCTTGATACTAAATCTAAACGTTTGAATACGGTTTTTAAACCTCCTGTAGTTATTCCAGAGGTTTTTCCCGTCCCTGATGCTATTTCTGAAGTAATTTCCAGGGAATGGAATAATTTGGGTAATTCATTTACTCCTTCTAAACGGTTTAAAGGGACAGTATACTGTAAAATAGTTTCTTTCATGTAATTAGCAAGAGTCCATGAGCTAGTGACGTATGGGATATACATTCCTACCAGGAGGGGCAAAGTTTCCCAAACCTCAAAATGCCTATAAATACACCCCTCACCACACCCACAATTCAGTTTTTACAAACTTTGCCTCCTATGGAGGTGGTGAAGTAAGTTTGTGCTAGATTCTACGTTGATATGCGCTCCGCAGCAAGTTGGAGCCCGGTTTTCCTCTCAGCGTGCAGTGAATGTCAGAGGGATGTGAGGAGAGTATTGCCTATTTGAATGCAGTGATCTCCTTCTACGGGGTCTATTTCATAGGTTCTCTGTTATCGGTCGTAGAGATTCATCTCTTACCTCCCTTTTCAGATCGACAATATACTCTTATTTATATACCATTACCTCTGCTGATTTTCGTTTCAGTACTGGTTTGGCTTTCTACAAACATGTAGATGAGTGTCCTGGGGTAAGTAAATCTTATTTTCTGTGACACTCTAAGCTATGGTTGGGCACTTTATTTATAAAGTTCTAAATATATGTATTCAAACATTTATTTGCCTTGACTCAGAATGTTCAACATTCCTTATTTTCAGACAGTCAGTTTCATATTTGGGATAATGCATTTGAATCAATCATTTTTTTCTTACCTTAAAAATTTGACTTTTTTTCCCTGTGGGCTGTTAGGCTCGCGGGGGCTGAAAATGCTTCATTTTATTGCGTCATTCTTGGCGCAGACTTTTTTGGAACAAAAAATCTTTTCTGTTTCCGGCGTCATACGTGTCGCCGGAAGTTGCGTCCTTTTGCGCCAAAAATGTCGGCGTTCCGGATGTGGCGTCATTTTTGGCGCCAAAAAATATGGGCGTCGCTTTTGTCTCCACATTATTTCAGTCTCATTTTTTCTTTGCTTCTGGTTACTAGAAGCTTGTTTATTGGCATTTTTTCCCATTCCTGAAACTGTCATTTAAGGAATTTGATCAATTTTGCTTTATATGTTGTTTTTTCTCTTACATATTGCAAGATGTCTCACGTTGCATCTGAGTCAGAAGATACTTCAGGAAAATCGCTGTCTAGTTCTGGAACTACCAAAGCTAAGTGTATCTGCTGTAAACTTTTGGTAGCTATTCCTCCGGCTGTTGTTTGTATTAATTGTCATGACAAACTTGTTAAAGCAGATAATATTTCCTTTAGTAATGTACCATTGCCTGTTGCAGTTCCCTCAACATCTAAGGTGCAGAATGTTCCTGATAACATAAGAGATTTTGTTTCTGAATCCATCAAGAAGGCTATGTCTGTTATTTCTCCTTCTAGTAAACATAAAAAATCTTTTAAAACTTCTCTCTCTACAGATGAATTTTTAAATGAACATCATCATTCTGATTCTGATGACTCTTCTGGTTCAGAGGATTCTGTCTCAGAGATTGATGCTGATAAATCTTCATATTTATTTAAAATGGAATTTATTCGTTCTTTACTTAAAGAAGTACTAATTGCTTTAGAAATAGAGGATTCTGGTCCTCTTGATACTAATTCTAAACGTTTAGATAAGGTATTTAAATCTCCTGTGGTTATTCCAGAAGTTTTTCCTGTTCCTAATGCTATTTCTGAAGTAATTTCCAGAGAATGGGATAAATTGGGTAATTCATTTACTCCTTCTAAACGTTTTAAGCAATTATATCCTGTGCCGTCTGACAGATTAGAATTTTGGGACAAAATCCCTAAAGTCGATGGGGCTATTTCTACCCTTGCTAAACGTACTACTATTCCTACGTCAGATGGTACTTCGTTTAAAGATCCTTTAGATAGGAAAATTGAATCCTTTCTAAGAAAAGCTTATCTGTGTTCAGGTAATCTTCTTAGACCTGCTATATCTTTGGCTGATGTTGCTGCAGCTTCAACTTTTTGGTTGGAGATTTTAGCACAACAAGTAACAGATCATGATTCTCATAATATTATTATTCTTCTTCAGCATGCTAATAATTTTATCTGTGATGCCATTTTTGATATTATCAGAGTTGATGTCAGGTTTATGTCTCTAGCTATTTTAGCTAGAAGAGCTTTATGGCTTAAAACTTGGAATGCTGATATGGCTTCTAAATCAACTCTACTTTATTATTTAACAGACAAGAGACGTCTAAAATTGATTTCAGCTTGTCGAAACCTTCAGTCACAATCATTCCCTTCGGTAGCCTTATGCATGGAAATTCTAGGTCTTATGACTGCTGCATCGGACGCGATCCCCTTTGCTCGTTTTCACATGCGACCTCTTCAGCTCTGTATGCTGAATCAATGGTGCAAGGATTACACAAAGATATCTCAATTAATATCTTTAAAACCGATTGTACGACACTCTCTAACGTGGTGGACAGATCACCATCGTTTAATTCAGGGGGCTTCTTTTGTGCTTCCGACCTGGACTGTAATTTCAACAGATGCAAGTCTCACAGGTTGGGGAGCTGTGTGGGGATCTCTGACGGCACAAGGAGTTTGGGAATCTCAGGAGGTGAGATTACCGATCAATATTTTGGAACTCCGTGCAATTTTCAGAGCTCTTCAGTCTTGGCCTCTTCTGAAGAGAGAATCGTTCATTTGTTTTCAGATAGACAATGTCACTACTGTGGCATACATCAATCATCAAGGAGGGACTCACAGTCCTCTGGCTATGAAAGAAGTATCTCGAATTCTGGTTTGGGCGGAATCCAGCTCCTGTCTAATCTCTGTGGTTTATATCCCAGGTATAGACAATTGGGAAGCGGATTATCTCAGTCGCCAAACGTTGCATCCGGGCGAATGGTCTCTTCACCCAGAGGTATTTCTTCAGATTGTTCAAATGTGGGAGCTTCCAGAAATAGATCTGATGGCGTCTCATCTAAACAAGAAACTTCCCAGGTATCTGTCCAGATCCCGGGATCCTCAGGCGGAAGCAGTGGATGCATTATCACTTCCTTGGAAGTATCATCCTGCTTATATCTTTCCGCCTCTAGTTCTTCTTCCAAGAGTAATCTCCAAGATTCTGAAGGAATGCTCGTTTGTTCTGCTGGTAGCTCCGGCATGGCCTCACAGGTTTTGGTATGCAGATCTTGTCCGGATGGCCTCTTGCCATCCGTGGACTCTTCCGCTACGACCAGACCTTCTGTCGCAAGGTCCTTTTTTCCATCAGGATCTCAAATCCTTAAATTTAAAGGTATGGAGATTGAACGCTTGATTCTTGGTCAAAGAGGTTTCTCTGACTCTGGATACAGATTTACGAGCCTGTAACATAGTATTAATGACAGAGAGATATATTATAGAGTCTGGAAGACTTATATTTCTTGGTGTCTTTCTCATCATTTTTCTTGGCATTCTTTTAGAATTCCGAGAATTTTACAGTTTCTTCAGGATGGTTTAGATAAAGGTTTATCCGCAAGTTCTTTGAAAGGACAAATCTCTGCTCTTTCTGTTCTTTTTCACAGAAAGATTGCTAATCTTCCTGATATTCATTGTTTTGTACAAGCTTTGGTTCATATAAAACCTGTCATTAAGTCAATTTCTCCTCCTTGGAGTTTGAATTTGGTTCTGGGGGCTCTTCAAGCTCCTCCGTTTGAACCTATGCATTCATTGGACATTAAATTACTTTCTTGGAAAGTTTTGTTCCTTTTGGCAATCTCTTCTGCCAGAAGAGTTTCTGAATTATCTGCTCTTTCTTGTGAGTCTCCTTTTCTGATTTTTCATCAGGATAAGGCAGTGTTGCGAACTTCTTTTGAATTTTTACCTAAAGTTGTGAATTCTAACAACATTAGTAGGGAAATTGTGGTTCCTTCATTATGTCCTAATCCTAAGAATTCTAAGGAGAAATCATTGCATTCTTTGGATGTTGTTAGAGCTTTGAAATATTATGTTGAAGCTACTAAGTCTTTCCGAAAGACTTCTAGTTTATTTGTTATCTTTTCTGGTTCTAGAAAAGGCCAGAAAGCTTCTGCCATTTCTTTGGCATCTTGGTTGAAATCTTTAATTCATCTTGTCTATGTTGAGTCGGGTAAATCTCCGCCTCAAAGGATTACAGCTCATTCTACTAGGTCAGTTTCTACTTCCTGGGCGTTTAGGAATGAAGCTTCGATTGATCAGATTTGCAAAGCAGCAACTTGGTCCTCTTTGCATACTTTTACTAAATTCTACCATTTTGATGTATTTTCTTCTTCTGAAGCAGTTTTTGGTAGAAAAGTACTTCAGGCAGCGGTTTCAGTTTGAATCTTCTGCTTATGTTTTTCATTAAACTTTATTTTGGGTGTGGATTATTTTCAGCAGGAATTGGCTGTCTTTATTTTATCCCTCCCTCTCTAGTGACTCTTGCGTGGAAAGATCCACATCTTGGGTAATCATTATCCCATACGTCACTAGCTCATGGACTCTTGCTAATTACATGAAAGAAAACATAATTTATGTAAGAACTTACCTGATAACTTCATTTCTTTCATATTAGCAAGAGTCCATGAGGCCCGCCCTTTTTTTGGGGTGGTTATGATTTTTGTATAAAGCACAATTATTCCAATTCCTTATTTTATATGCTTTCGCACTTTTTTATCACCCCACTTCTTGGCTATTCGTTAAACTGAATTGTGGGTGTGGTGAGGGGTGTATTTATAGGCATTTTGAGGTTTGGGAAACTTTGCCCCTCCTGGTAGGAATGTATATCCCATACATCACTAGCTCATGGACTCTTGCTAATATGAAAGAAATGAATTTATCAGGTAAGTTCTTACATAAATTATGTTTTTTCCCTTAATGTGTTTACAATTGCTTTTTTTACCAACTGCAGAGTAAAAAATGTATGAAAATTAGCTTTTTAATGTTTATTTCTGTATATTAAAGCTCTGATTTTGTGTTTTGAAGCCACAGCCTAATAAAATAGGTTAAGCTTGTAGGTATAATCAGATCTCATTACTGTATCACATTGTGCACATATACCTGCTTCTTTATCTTATATCTGTCCTTAAAACAATCACCAATACTTTGAGAGAACAATGGAAAATCAACATTTTATTACCTTATCTCTGCTTTATCACACTGGGAGTGTAATTTCTTCTGCTGGCTGTGTTTACAAAGCTTATCTATAGCTGGTACGCGCGGCCACAAACTTTCAGAATAGGTGGGGATACCACATGCTAAATTAACAATTTCAAATGCCAATATAATGGTAAAGGAGCTACTTGTAAACAATTTAATACACTCCAGCAGGTAAAGTGGATCATTGGGAACAAATTAAAGGGGAGAAATTTTTTGAGTAAACTGTCCCTTTAAGCAATTATATCCTGTGCCATCTGACAGATTAGAGTTTTGGGACAAAATCCCTAAGGTTGATGGGGCTATCTCTACTCTTGCTAAACGTACTACTATTCCTACGGCAGATAGTACTTCCTTTAGGGATCCTTTAGATAGGAAAATTGATTCCTTTCTAAGAAAAGCTTACTTATGTTCAGGTAATCTTCTTAGACCTGCTATATCTTTAGCGGATGTTGCTGCAGCTTCAACTTTCTGGTTGGAAGCTTTAGCGCAACAAGTAACAGATCATAATTCCCATAGCATTGTTAATCTTCTTCAACATGCTAATAATTTTATTTGTGATGCCATCTTTGATATCATTAGGGTTGATGTCAGGTATATGTCTTTAGCTATTTTAGCTAGAAGAACTTTATGGCTTAAAACTTGGAATGCTGATATGTCTTCTAAGTCAACTTTGCTTTCCCTTTCTTTCCAGGGTAATAAATTGTTTGGTTCACAGTTGGATTCTATTATTTCAACTGTTACTGGGGGGAAAGGAACTTTTTTACCACAGGATAAAAAATCTAAAGGTAAATTTAGGTCTGCTAATCGTTTTCGTTCCTTTCGTCACAATAAGGAACAAAAGCCTGATCCTTCCCCTACAGGAGCGGTATCAGTTTGGAAACCATCTCCAGTCTGGAATAAATCCAAGCCTTTTAGAAAGCCAAAGCCAGCTCCCAAGTCCACATGAAGGTGTGGCCCTCATTCCAGCCCAGCTGGTAGGGGGCAGATTACGATTTTTCAAAGAAATTTGGATCAATTCGATTCACAATCTTTGGATCCAGAACATTGTTTCACAAGGGTAAAGAATAGGCATCAAGATAAGGCCTCCTGCAAGAAGATTTTTTCTTTCCCGTGTCCCAATAAATCCAGTGAAGGCTCAAGCATTTCTGAAATGTGTTTCAGATCTAGAGTTGGCTGGAGTAATTATGCCAGTTCCAGTTCTGGAACAGGGGCTGGGGTTTTACTCAAATCTCTTCATTGTACCAAAGAAGGAGAATTCCTTCAGGCCAGTTCTGGATTTAAAAATATGGAATCGTTATGTAAGGATACCAACATTCAAAATGGTAACTATAAGGACTATTCTGCCTTTTGTTCAGCAAGGGCATTATATGTCCACAATAGATTTACAAGATGCATATCTGCATAGTCCGATTCATCCAGATCACTATCAGTTTCTGAGATTCTCTTTCCTAGACAAGCATTACCAGTTTGTGGCTCTGCCATTTGGCCTAGCAACAGCTCCAAGGATTTTTATAAAGGTTCTCTGTGCCCTTCTATCTGTAATCAGAGAACAGGGTATTGTGGTATTTCCTTATTTGGACGATATCTTGGTACTTGCTCAGTCTTCACATTTAGCAGAATCTCATATGAATCGACTTGTATCGTTTCTTCGAGAACATGGTTGGAGGATCAATTTACCAAAGAGTTAGTTGATTCCTCAGACAAGGGTAACCTTTTTAGGTTTCCAGATAGATTCAGTGTCCATGACTCTGTCTCTGACAGACAAGAGACGTCTGAAATTGGTTTCAGCTTGTCGAAACCTTCAGTCTCAATCATTCCCTTCGGTAGCCTTATGCATGGAAATTCTAGGTCTTATGACTGCTGCATCGGACGCGATCCCCTTTGCTCGTTTTCACATGCGACCTCTTCAGCTCTGTATGCTGAACCAGTGGTGCAGGGATTATACAAAGATATCTCAATTAATATCTTTAAAACCGATTGTACGACACTCTCTGACGTGGTGGACAGACCACCATCGTTTAGTTCAGGGGGCTTCTTTTGTTCTTCCGACCTGGACTGTGATTTCAACAGATGCAAGTCTGACAGGTTGGGGAGCTGTTTGGGGGTCTCTGACAGCACAAGGGGTTTGGGAATCTCAGGAGGCGAGATTACCAATCAACATTTTGGAACTTCGTGCAATTTTCAGAGCTCTTCAGTCGTGGCCTCTTCTAAAGAGAGAGTCGTTCATTTGTTTTCAGACGGACAATGTCACAACCGTGGCATATGTCAATCATCAAGGAGGGACTCACAGTCCTCTGGCTATGAAAGAAGTATCTCGAATACTGGTATTGGCGGAATCCAGCTCCTAATTTAGGTTCATATCCCAGGTATAGACAATTGGGAAGCGGATTATCTCAGTCGCCAAACGTTACATCCGGGCGAATGGTCTCTTCATCCAGAGGTATTTCTTAAGATTGTTCAAATGTGGGGACTTCCAGAAATGGAGATTGAATGCTTGATTCTCAGTCATAGAGGTTTCTCTGACTCCGTAATTAATACTATGTTACAGGCTCGTAAATCTGTATCTAGGAAGATATATTATCGAGTCTGGAAGACTTACATTTCTTGGTGTTCTTCTCATCATTTTTCTTGGCATTCTTTTAGAATTCCTAGAATTTTACAGTTTCTTCAGGATGGTTTGGATAAAGGTTTGTCTGCAAGTTCCTTGAAAGGACAAATCTCTGCTCTTTCTGTTCTTTTTCACAGAAAGATTGCTAGTCTTCCTGATATTCATTGTTTTGTACAGGCTTTGGTTCGTATAAAACCTGTTATTAAGTCAATTTCTCCTCCTTGGAGTTTGAATTTGGTTCTGGGAGCTCTTCAAGCTCCTCCGTTTGAACCTATGCATTCGCTGGATATTAAATTTCTTTCTTGGGAAAGTTTTGTTTCTTTTGGCCATCTCTTCTGCTAGAAGAGTTTCTGAATTATCTGCTCTTTCTTGTGAGTCTCCTTTTCTGATTTTTCATCAGGATAAGGCGGTGTTGCGAACTTCATTTAAATTTTTTCCTAAGGTTGTGAATTCTAACAACATTAGTAGAGAAATTGTGGTTCCTTCATTGTGTCCTAATCCTAAGAATTCTAAGGAAAGATCGTTGCATTCTTTGGATGTAGTTAGAGCTTTGAAATATTATGTTGAAGCTACTAAGTCTTTCCGAAAGACTTCTAGTCTATTTGTTATCTTTTCTGGTTCTAGGAAAGGTCAGAAGGCTTCAGCCATTTCCCTGGCATCTTGGTTAAAGTCTTTGATTCATCATGCTTATGTTGAGTCGGGTAGAACTCTGCCTCAAAGGATTACAGCTCATTCGACTAGGTCAGTCTCTACTTCCTGGGCATTTAAGAATGAAGCTTCGGTTGATCAGATTTGCAAAGCAGCAACTTGGTCTTCTTTGCATACTTTTACTAAATTCTACCATTTTGATGTGTTTTCTTCTTCTGAAGCAGTTTTTGGTAGAAAAGTACTTCAGGCAGCTGTTTCAGTTTGATTCTTCTGCTTATAATTTCAGTTTTTTTCATTATAAGATTTAAACTTTGTTTTGGGTGTGGATTATTTTTCAGCGGAATTGGCTGTCTTTATTTTATCCCTCCCTCTCTAGTGACTCTTGCGTGGAAGATCCACATCTTGGGTATTCATTATCCCATACGTCACTAGCTCATGTACTCTTGCTAATTACATGAAAGAAAACATAATTTATGTAAGAACTTACCTGATAAATTAATTTCTTTCATATTAGCAAGAGTACATGAGGCCCACCCTTTTTGTGGTGGTTATGATTTTTTTGTATAAAGCACAATTATTCCAATTCCTTATTTTTTATGCTTTTGCACTTTTTTCTTATCACCCCACTTCTTGGCTATTCGTTAAACTGATTTGTGGGTGTGGTGAGGGGTGTATTTGTAGGCATTTTGAGGTTTGGGAAACTTTGCCCCTCCTGGTAGGAATGTATATCCCATACGTCACTAGCTCATGGACTCTTGCTAATATGAAAGAAATTAATTTATCAGGTAAGTTCTTACATAAATTGTTTTTTATTTGTGTAAAGAGCACGCAGACTTTATTTCATAATTTTGCACGCTCATTACACAATCATAGTGTGCAATGGCTTTGTTGCTAAGGAGCATTCTGAAACTGTCCCCAATACTGTAAATTTTGATCCTTTAGAGGTGAGATCCTCTGACTTTACTATTCAGTCTAAATTTGTATTTTGAAAACTTGTTGCTGTTGTACAGCTCAACTTTGCAATTCTTTCAGTGGCGTCACTTGGGTTGGTGTCACCCGGTGCGGTAAGTTATGGTGTCACCCCCCCCCCCCAGAAAGCAGACACACACACACACACAAACATACAAACACTCAGACACACTTAAAAACACACTCAGATGCACACACAAATACTCGGAAACACACTCAGACACACACACAATAATTCAGACACACACACACACACGCACAAAATATGTAATCTGCACTGCATTCATTATAAAGCTCATGCTTATAGCTGCTTCCTGGCTCAGCAGAGCATCAAATGAAAGATAAACAGAGCACTCTAAAATAAATCACTAAAGAAAAGGTTTAGGCGCGCAAACTATGAAAATTCTGCTCTCTGACTCTGTTCCAATTCTGTCATTGCACAGCCCCGGGCCACGTGCCTACCGCTTCTTATGGCCAATCACCTCTGCACTCTGCCCAAACCCAGACCCCTGCATGCCCTCCCCACCTACCTCTTCAGTGTGCACTTAGTGTACTGTAACCGTACCGGTCTGGTGGGCATCATACGTGGCTCCTTCACTTTAGAGACAGTGTCAGACAGTCATGCGGTCAGATGCCAGGCATCCCCCTCACAATTTCCTGGTTCACGTTTAGAGCGACAGCACAGCAGTGAGTGACTCCACTGCTCCACACATCACTGAGCAGTGAGCACAAATAGGCAGGCAGGTTTAGGCTAGCAGCACAACTTCACAAGCCCCATGGCACGCCCACAACATTCATAGTGAAATTGGGCAGGGGAGGAGAAAAGTACAAACAAGCAAAAGCAGCCGGGAAAACTATTTGTGGAAATAGCAGCGCTGGCTCAAGGGGCAAAAAAAAGTGTCCACAACTTCCCCAGTCCCACTAGTGTTCACAAATGCTGGCCCCTCTAATAAAAAAAAAACTCTATGCATCTCTACATTGTATTTCTTTGAATTTCAATAGAATTAAAAATATATATATATACCTGTATATTTTTTTTTCTGGTTGTGTCACCCCCTGGAGGGTGTCGCCCGGGTGCGGCCCGCACCCCCTAGTGACACCACTGAATTCTTGTATGGATCACCTGTCACATGCCAAACTAATTCTGCTCCTTCCTATATAGGGACCTGTCCTCCCTTTGTTTGTTCTTTACAAGGGAGTTCTTCATATTTCTCTCCAGGTTTTAAAGATTTTGTATGCTCCTCTGAAATGTTGGCAGCTATGCCTCCTTTATGTAAGCGTAAAGGTTCTGAATCTGACAGTCAACCTGCAGTGGATTTATTTTTCCATTTTTGTTCACTAAAAGCTAAACCAGCAAAAGATCTCCTAAAGGATTCAGACTCCTTAAATGTGTCTTCTGAGGGTGAAAATATTTCTGAGGAGCAAGAGTCTGTCTCTGAAATGGACTCAGATTCATCTACTTTTATGTTCAAATAGGAACTCCTTCATACATTACTGAAGGAATTATTATGTACATTAGGAGAACAAGATCCTAGTCCGCGTAAGTAAAAGTCTGTTAAACAATTGGATCTAATTTTCAAGCCAGCTTTTAAGTTTTTCCTGTCCCAGATGCAATTAGTGACATTATTACCAAGGCCTGTTTTTTCTTATATTCCAGCTTCAAAATTTCAAAAGAGGTTTCCTTCACCATCTTCTAATTTGGATCTTTGGGAAATCATCCCTAAGGTAGACAGCCATTTCTACCTATCCTATCTAGTTCAACATGGCCAATTTATATCCAATTTGTAACTTCACAGTTTAGTCTGGTTATAGCTCCCAGAATTTTCACATTGGTTCTGGGATTCCTCTTGTCTGTAATCAGAGCGCAATGCATTTTTGTAACATTATATTGGTTCAAGCTCCATCTTTACATTTAGCAATTTTCCATTTCAGCAATCTTATTTCTCCAACATAGGTGTGTCCGGTCCACGGCGTCATCCTTACTTGTGGGATATTCTCTTCCCCAACAGGAAATGGCAAAGAGCCCAGCAAAGCTGGTCACATGATCCCTCCTAGGCTCCGCCTACCCCAGTCATTCTCTTTGCCGTTGTACAGGCAACATCTCCACGGAGATGGCTTAGAGTTTTTTAGTGTTTAACTGTAGTTTTTATTATTCAATCAAGAGTTTGTTATTTTGAAATAGTGCTGGTATGTACTATTTACTCAGAAACAGAAAAGAGATGAAGATTTCTGTTTGTATGAGGAAAATGATTTTAGCAACCGTCACTAAAATCCATGGCTGTTCCACACAGGACTGTTGAGAGCAATTAACTTCAGTTGGGGGAACAGTGAGCAGTCTCTTGCTGCTTGAGGTATGACACATTCTAACAAGACGATGTAATGCTGGAAGCTGTCATTTTCCCTCTGGGATCCGGTAAGCCATGTTTATTACGATTGTAAATAAGGGCTTCAAAAAGGGCTTATTAAGACTGTAGACTTTTTTTGGGCTAAATCGATTGATTATTAACACATATTTAGCCTTGAGGAATCATTTTATCTGGGTATTTTGATATAATAATATCGGCAGGCACTGTTTTAGACACCTTATTCTTTAGGGGCTTTCCCAAAGCATAGGCAGAGTCTCATTTTCGCGCCGGTGTTGCGCACTTGTTTTTGAGAGGCATGGCATGCAGTCGCATGTGAGAGGAGCTCTGATACTTAGAAAAGACTTTCTGAAGGCGTCATTTGGTATCGTATTCCCCTTGGGGCTTGGTTGGGTCTCAGCAAAGCAGATACCAGGGACTGTAAAGGGGTTAATGTTCAAAACGGCTCCGGTTCCGTTATTTTAAGGGTTAAAGCTTCCAAATTTGGTGTGCAATACTTTTAAGGCTTTAAGACACTGTGGTGAAAATTTAGTAAATTTTGAACAATTCCTTCATGTTTTTTCGCATTTGCAGTAATAAAGTGTGTTCAGTTTAAAATTTAAAGTGACAGTAACGGTTTTATTTTAAAACGTTTTTTGTACTTGTTATCAAGTTTATGCCTGTTTAACATGTCTGAACTACCAGATAGACTGTGTTCTGAATGTGGGGAAGCCAGAATTCCTATTCATTTAAATAAATGTGATTTATGTGACAATGACAATGATGCCCAAGATGATTCCTCAAGTGAGGGGAGTAAGCATGGTACTGCATCATTCCCTCCTTCGTCTACACGAGTCTTGCCCACTCAGGAGGCCCCTAGTACATCTAGCGCGCCAATACTCCTTACTATGCAACAATTAACGGCTGTAATGGATAATTCTGTCAAAAACATTTTAGCCAAAATGAACACTTATCAGCGTAAGCGCGACTGCTCTGTTTTAGATACTGAAGAGCATGACGACGCTGATATTAATATTTCTGAAGGGCCCCTAACTCAGTCTGATGGGGCCAGGGAGGTTTTGTCTGAGGGAGAAATTACTGATTCAGGGAACATTTCTCAACAAGCTGAACCTGATGTGATTGCATTTAAATTTAAGTTGGAACATCTCCGCATTCTGCTTAAGGAGGTATTATCCACTCTGGATGATTGTGACAAGTTGGTCATCCCAGAGAAACTATGTAAAATGGACAAGTTCCTAGAGGTGCCGGGGCTCCCAGAAGCTTTTCCTATACCCAAGCGGGTGGCGGACATTGTTAATAAAGAATGGGAAAGGCCCGGTATTCCTTTCGTCCCTCCCCCCATATTTAAAAAATTGTTTCCTATGGTCGACCCCAGAAAGGACTTATGGCAGACAGTCCCCAAGGTCGAGGGAGCGGTTTTCACTTTAAACAAACGCACCACTATACCCATAGAGGATAGTTGTGCTTTCAAAGATCCTATGGATAAAAAATTAGAAGGTTTGCTTAAAAAGATGTTTGTTCAGCAGGGTTACCTTCTACAACCAATTTCATGCATTGTCCCTGTCGCTACAGCCGCATGTTTCTGGTTCGATGAGCTGATAAAGGCGGTCGACAGTGATTCTCCTCCTTATGAGGAGATTAGGGACAGAATCAATGCTCTCAAATTGGCTAATTCTTTCACCCTAGACGCCACTTTGCAATTGGCTAGGTTAGCGGCTAAGAATTCTGGGTTTGCTATTGTGGCACGCAGAGCGCTTTGGTTGAAATCTTGGTCGGCTGATGCGTCTTCCAAGAACAAGCTACTTAACATTCCTTTCAAGGGGAAAACGCTGTTTGGCCCTGACTTGAAAGAGATTATCTCGGATATCACTGGGGGTAAGGGCCACGCCCTTCCTCAGGATCGGCCTTTCAAGGCAAAAAATAAACCTAATTTTCGTCCCTTTCGTAGAAATGGACCAGCCCAAAGTGCTACGTCCTCTAAGCAAGAGGGTAATACTTCTCAAGCCAAGCCAGCTTGGAGACCAATGCAAGGCTGGAACAAGGGAAAGCAGGCCAAGAAACCTGCCACTGCTACCAAGACAGCATGAAATGTTGGCCCCCGATCCGGGACCGGATCTGGTGGGGGGCAGACTCTCTCTCTTCGCTCAGGCTTGGGCAAGAGATGTTCTGGATCCTTGGGCGCTAGAAATAGTCTCCCAAGGTTATCTTCTGGAATTCAAGGGACTTCCCCCAAGGGGGAGGTTCCACAGGTCTCAGTTGTCTTCAGACCACATAAAAAGACAGGCATTCTTACATTGTGTAGAAGACCTGTTAAAAATGGGAGTAATTCATCCCGTTCCATTAAGAGAACAAGGGATGGGGTTCTACTCCAATCTGTTTATAGTTCCCAAAAAAGAGGGAACGTTCAGACCAATCTTAGATCTCAAGATCTTAAACAAGTTTCTCAAGGTTCCATCGTTCAAGATGGAAACCATTCGAACTATTCTTCCTTCCATCCAGGAAGGTCAATTCATGACCACGGTGGATTTAAATGATGCGTATCTACATATTCCTATCCACAAGGAACATTATCGGTTCCTGAGGTTCGCATTCCTGGACAAACATTACCAGTTCGTGGCGCTTCCTTTCGGATTAGCCACTGCTCCAAGGATTTTCACAAAGGTACTAGGGTCCCTTCTAGCTGTGCTAAGACCAAGGGGCATTGCTGTAGTACCTTACTTGGACGACATTTTGATTCAAGCGTCGTCCCTTCCTCAAGCAAAGGCTCACACGGACATTGTCCTGGCCTTTCTCAGATCTCACGGATGGAAAGTGAACGTGGAAAAGAGTTCTCTATCTCCGTCAACAAGGGTTCCCTTCTTGGGAACAATAATAGACTCCTTAGAAATGAGGATTTTTCTGACAGAGGCCAGAAAAACAAAACTTCTAGACTCTTGTCGGATACTCCATTCCGTTCCTCTTCCTTCCATAGCTCAGTGCATGGAAGTGATCGGTTTGATGGTAGCGGCAATGGACATAGTTCCTTTTGCACGCATTCATCTAAGACCATTACAACTGTGCATGCTCAGTCAGTGGAATGGGGACTATACAGACTTGTCTCCGAAGATACAAGTAAATCAGAGGACCAGAGACTCACTCCGTTGGTGGCTGTCCCTGGACAACCTGTCACGAGGGATGACATTCCGCAGACCAGAGTGGGTCATTGTCACGACCGACGCCAGTCTGATGGGCTGGGGCGCGGTCTGGGGATCCCTGAAAGCTCAGGGTCTTTGGTCTCGGGAAGAATCTCTTCTACCGATAAATATTCTGGAACTGAGAGCGATATTCAATGCTCTCAAGGCTTGGCCTCAGCTAGCGAGGGCCAAGTTCATACGGTTTAAATCAGACAACATGACAACTGTTGCGTACATCAACCATCAGGGGGGAACAAGGAGTTCCCTGGCGATGGAAGAAGTGACCAAAATCATTCTATGGGCGGAGTCTCACTCCTGCCACCTGTCTGCTATCCACATCCCAGGAGTGGAAAATTGGGAAGCGGATTTTCTGAGTCGTCAGACATTGCATCCGGGGGAGTGGGAACTCCATCCGGAAATCTTTGCCCAAGTCACTCAGCTGTGGGGCATTCCAGACATGGATCTGATGGCCTCTCGTCAGAACTTCAAAGTTCCTTGCTTCGGGTCCAGATCCAGGGATCCCAAGGCGTCTCTAGTGGATGCACTAGTAGCACCTTGGACCTTCAAACTAGCTTATGTGTTCCCGCCGTTTCCTCTCATCCCCAGGCTGGTAGCCAGGATCAATCAGGAGAGGGCGTCGGTGATCTTGATAGCTCCTGCGTGGCCACGCAGGACTTGGTACGCAGATCTGGTAAATATGTCATCGGCTCCTCCTTGGAAGCTACCTTTGAGACGAGACCTTCTTGTTCAGGGTCCGTTCGAACATCCGAATCTGGTTTCACTCCAGCTGACTGCTTGGAGATTGAACGCTTGATCTTATCGAAGCGAGGATTCTCAGATTCTGTTATCGATACTCTTGTTCAGGCTAGAAAGCCTGTGACTAGAAAGATTTACCACAAAATTTGGAAAAAATATATCTGTTGGTGTGAATCTAAAGGATTCCCTTGGGACAAGGTTAAGATTCCTAGGATTCTATCCTTCCTTCAAGAAGGATTGGAAAAAGGATTATCTGCAAGTTCCCTGAAGGGACAGATTTCTGCCTTGTCTGTGTTACTTCACAAAAAGCTGGCCGCTGTGCCAGATGTTCAAGCCTTTGTTCAGGCTCTGGTTAGAATTAAGCCTGTTTACAAACCTTTGACTCCTCCTTGGAGTCTCAATTTAGTTCTTTCAGTTCTTCAGGGGGTTCCGTTTGAACCCTTGCATTCCGTTGATATTAAGTTATTATCTTGGAAAGTTTTGTTTTTAGTTGCAATTTCTTCTGCTAGAAGAGTTTCAGAATTATCTGCTCTGCAGTGTTCTCCTCCTTATCTGGTGTTCCATGCAGATAAGGTGGTTTTACGTACTAAACCTGGTTTTCTTCCAAAAGTTGTTTCTAACAAAAACATTAACCAGGAGATTATCGTACCTTCTCTGTGTCCGAAACCAGTTTCAAAGAAGGAACGTTTGTTGCACAATTTGGATGTTGTTCGCGCTCTAAAATTCTATTTAGATGCTACAAAGGATTTTAGACAAACATCTTCCTTGTTTGTTGTTTATTCCGGTAAAAGGAGAGGTCAAAAAGCAACTTCTACCTCTCTCTCTTTTTGGATTAAAAGCATCATCAGATTGGCTTACGAGACTGCCGGACGGCAGCCTCCCGAAAGAATCACAGCTCATTCCACTAGGGCTGTGGCTTCCACATGGGCCTTCAAGAACGAGGCTTCTGTTGATCAGATATGTAGGGCAGCGACTTGGTCTTCACTGCACACTTTTACCAAATTTTACAAGTTTGATACTTTTGCTTCTTCTGAGGCTATTTTTGGGAGAAAGGTTTTGCAAGCCGTGGTGCCTTCCATTTAGGTGACCTGATTTGCTCCCTCCCTTCATCCGTGTCCTAAAGCTTTGGTATTGGTTCCCACAAGTAAGGATGACGCCGTGGACCGGACACACCTATGTTGGAGAAAACAGAATTTATGTTTACCTGATAAATTACTTTCTCCAACGGTGTGTCCGGTCCACGGCCCGCCCTGGTTTTTTTAATCAGGTCTGATAATTTATTTTCTTTAACTACAGTCACCACGGTACCATATGGTTTCTCCTATGCAAATATTCCTCCTTAACGTCGGTCGAATGACTGGGGTAGGCGGAGCCTAGGAGGGATCATGTGACCAGCTTTGCTGGGCTCTTTGCCATTTCCTGTTGGGGAAGAGAATATCCCACAAGTAAGGATGACGCCGTGGACCGGACACACCGTTGGAGAAAGTAATTTATCAGGTAAACATAAATTCTGTTTTCCTTTTTCTTCAGAAATATGGATGGAGAATAATTGTTCCTAAAAACTCTGTCTCTTCAAACTTTTTTTTTTTTTCCCCTGGAGTAGCCATAGTTTCAGTATCTGAGACAATCCTAATCAGATAAGAGAAAACTAAGTTTACAGTCATCTTCTGAGAAGCTTCAGTCGATGCACAATCCTAATGCAGCTATCTGTATGTAATCGCTAGGTCTAATGATTGCTGCACCTTAAGGCAGAACATGCTGTGATCTGAGAAGTCATCGCAGAAAATGCAGCCTGTCTGCAGAAAGAAAAGGACACATGCAGGAACTGTTAGCACTTTCACTTTAGACTGTTCTCTTCAAACAAAGCTTTGCTCTGGCTGCATTGTGTAAGTTTTCCTTGAAGCAGTTCATTCAGAGCAAAGTGCTGTTTGTAGAGAACAGTCAAATATGGAGCAGCGCTGCAAAGCAGCAGTGACTGGCACTTAGGGATTTTTTCAACCCCGCCCCCTAGCCTTCTGAATGTAAGATGTTATTGTGAGCAATGCACCTTTTTTATTACTATATTTCTACCTTGTTATGTTAGACTATGAAAAAAGGAAACAAATTTGAGACATTTTCAAAACTTATTTTTTTTTTAATTTTGTCTGCATCTAATTTGCAAAACATTTTTATATAACTACATGTAATAGACACTACTATAAAGAATAAAATGCACAGATACTGATATAAAAATCCAGCAAAAAACACTTTAAAAACTTACTTAGAAGCTCTCAGTTTAGCTCTGTTGAAAAGGTAACTGGAAAGCCCACTGCACGTGGGAAATAAGACACTCCCCCCCCCCCCCCCCCCTTCTTTTGCATATGGAGAGACCGTTTACACAAACAGGAGCAAGCTGGAGAAGGTAGCTGACGGTATTGTCATAAAACTTTGGGCTTGGTTAGGAGTCTAAAAATCAGAGCAATTTTATTTAAAAATAAGCAAAACTATACATTTGAAAAAGAAAAAACTTTATGGGCTATATAAGTAGATCATCTACAAAACATTTATGCAAAGAAAAAAATGAGTGTATAATGTCCCTTTAACTCTCCAGTTAATCAACACATTGCAGTTAAGCTGATGCTTTAGTGTAACTGCCTAATTTATCATTGAATTTTATTTCAAAGCCACCTGCAGAAAAATTTTCACACAAAAAAAAAAAATCTCTGCAGAAAGTGAAGAAAATTTCTGCCTCTGGGTTGCTGCATCAGATACCATTCCGTTTGCTTGGTTTTATATATTATATATTATATTATATTATATATATATATATATATATATATATATATATATATATATATATATATATATATATATATATATACACACACAGTCTACACCAGAATGTTTATTGTTTAAAAAGATAGATAATCTGTTTATTACCCGTTCCCCAGTTTTGCAAAACCAACACAGTTATATTAATATACTTTTTACCTCTGTGATTACCTTGTATCTAAGCCTCTGCAGACTGCCCCCTTATTTCAGTACTTTTGACAGGCATGGAGTTTAGCCAATCAGTGCAAACTCCTAAATAACTCCACGGGAGTGAGCACAATGTTATCTATATGACACACATGAAATAACACTGTCAAACTGTGAAAAACTTTCAAAATGGTCTGAGCTAGGAGGCAGTTTTCAACGGTTTAGAAATCAGTTTGAGCCTAGCTAGGTTTAGCTTTTCAAAAATACCACCAAGGGAACAAAGCAAATTTGATGATAAAAGTAAATTGGAAAGTTGTTTAAAATTGCATGCCCTATCTGAATCATAAAAGTTTAATTTTGACTAGACTGTTCCTTTAAACTTCCCATACTATGTCAATGCTGCAAGGATTGGAATCAACTTGCCAAAGGATTACATTTAGTCAGTCTCTTTCGTAGTGGACAAATTTCCAGTTCATTTCTCTAGGGGCTTTATTTCTTCAAATTCTCAAATGGGCAGAGTACACATACTGCATAATTTCTGCACTTCATATTTCAGACCCAATCAACTAGGATGCAGTTTATCTCAGTCCCTTTTCATCCATGGTAATGGTCTCTTTACTTAGTTGTCTTTAACCAGATAGCCAAGAGCCTGGGGTCTTCCAGAGACAGACATGGTGGCTTCTTGTTTCTTCCACAAGCTTCCAAGATATTTTGTGAGGTCCAGGGATCCTTGTGTGTAATTTGTAGATACTCAAGCAGCTCCTTGGTCCTTTCACCTGGCTTTCATATTTCCTCAAACTGTTCTGCTTTCAAGAGTGTTAACTTGAATCTGCAAGTGCTATTGTATAATTCTGATAGCTCTAGCTTGGCCTTGCAGAACTTGGTTTGTGGATTTGGTTTAAATGTCCAGCTCTCATCTGTGGTCTTTTCCTCTTTGTCACCACCTATTTCATGGTCCATTTTATCATCAAGTTCTCAAGTTTCTCAACTTGACGGCTTGTAGATTGAATGCATACTTTTAAAATAGCTAGGTTTCTTAGACCCTGTGATAATACTATAGTTCAAGCTAAGAAACCTGTTTTTAGCAAGATCACAACATTTGGAAAGTTTTCCTTCTTAGTTTCAGATACTCTGTTCTAATTGGCATTCTTACAGAATTCTGCAGTTTTTTCCTAAGATATAGAGAGTCCATGATGTCATTCAAGTATTAGTGGGAATATCACGCCTGGTCAGCAGGAGGAGGCAAAGAGCACCACAGCAAAGCTGTTAAATGTCCCATATCCTTAATCCCCAGTTATCCTCTTTGCCTCTATTAATGGACAAGTATTATGAACATGGACCAAGGACTCTGTGTCTTTTTACAATTGCTTATTTTGCCTTGAGGCACAAATTGTTTTGCCTATGCAATACTGTGCTGCATGCTTAGCTAGAACACTTCAATTTAAAGCTAAATTGTTGCCCTCTGAGCCCAATGTCTCTCAGGATGATGCTGTTCAGGCAATGCCACAGCTTTCTCCTCAAACGTCCTAAGCCTCTATGGTGTCACATACAGTGCCCTGCAGATTTTGGTATCTTCTGCTGTATCTGCGGCATTATCTGCTTTCCCTATACTGGAAAAACGCAAGAGGAAAATTAGACATTCAGATAGTAAGGTTTCTGTCCCACCTACTGCTACGCAGGTTACCCTCCCTAATAAATCTGATGAGGAGGATACGTCGGTAGCCTCTGAGGGTGAAATCTCAGAAATATTGGATACTTTGGACGACTCCGATACTTCTGTTGTTGATCAACCCTAAGAAGTCTAGTAAACTTAATAAATACTATGATGCTCTTCCTCTGTGGAAGTTTTTCCTGTCCCAGACCATGTGACAGAGATTATGTCACAGGAATGGGAGAAGCCAGGGATTCCTTTTTCCCCGTCTCCCATATTTAAAAGGATGTTTCCTGTTGCTGACTCCATTAAAGATTCTTGGCACACAGTGCCTAAAGTAGAAGGGGCTATTTCTACTCTGGTTAAGAGAACTACGATCCCTATAGAGGATAGCTGCTCCTTTAAGGATCCCATGGACAAAAAGCTGGAAGTTTATTTGAAGAAGATGTATGTTCATCTAGGTCTTCAATGGCAACCTGCAGTTTGTATTGCCACAGTAGCAAGTGTGGTATCTTATTGGAGCGACACCTTGTCTGAATCAATTTTGGTAGAGACTCAGTTGGAGGAAATACAAGATAGGATTAAGGCTCTCAAACTAGCTAATTCCTTTATTTCTGATGCTAACATGCAAGTTATTAGACTGGGAGCCAAGATGTCTGGCTTCACTGTCCTAGCCCACCGGGCATTGTGGCTAAAATCTTGGTCAGCAGATGTTACCTCTAAGTCTAAGCTTCTGGCACTTCCCTACAAGGGTAAGACCTTGGACCAGGTCTGGCAGAAATAATTTCTGATATGGGCTGAAAAGGGACTTTTCTACCGCAAGAGAAGAACTACAGACTCAAAGGACGTCAAAGTAATTTTCGTTCCTTTTGTAACTAAAGGTCAAAAGTCTTCCTCTCCCTCTTCCAAGCAGGAGCAGTCCAAGTCTTCTTGGAAGCCCAATCAGTCTTGGAATAAGGGGAAGCAATCAAAGAAACCCTCAGCTGAGTCTAAGTCAGCATGAAGGGTCGGCCCCCGTTCCGGGATCAGATCAAGTGGGGGGCAGACTTTCCCTGTTTTGTCAAGTGTGGAGATGAGATGTCCCAGATCCTTGGGCTGTGGACATAGTATCTCAGGGTTACAATATAGAATTCAAAATGTTCCCTCCCAGAGGCAGATTCCACCTCTCAAGATTATCTGCAGACCAGGTAAAAAGAGAGGCATTCTTGAACTGTGTTAAGGACCTTTCCTCCCTGGGAGTGATTGTTCCAGTAAGGGAACAGGGTTTAGGATTCTATTCAAATCTGTTTGTGGTTCCTAAAAAAGAGGGAACTTTTCGGCCCATTTTATACCTAAAGTGCTTCAACAAGTTTCTCAGGGTACTGTCCTTCAAAATGGAAACCATTCATTCCATTCTTCCTTTGGTCCAAGAGGGTCAGTTCATGTCGACCATAGACCTGAAGGACGCGTATCTTCATGTTCCCATCCACAGGGATCATCACAAATTCCTGAGATTCGCCTTTCTAGACAAACACTTTCAGTTTGTGGTGCTTCCGTTTGGCCTTGCCACAGCTCCCAGAATTTTCGCAAAGGTTCTGGGGGCTCTCTTGGCAGTGATCTGGTCTCGGGGAATTACAGTGACATCATACCTGGATGACATATTGGTTTAGGCGCCATCTTTTCAACAAGTAAACTCTCATACAGAGATCTTTTCTACGTTCCCATGGTTGGAAAGTGAATTTGGAAAAGAGTTCCCTTGTTCCAGGTACAAGGGTGGTTTTCCTTGAGACCATAATAGATTCCCTATCTATGAAATTTTTTCTGACGGAGGTCAGAAAATCCAAAATTCTCTCCTCTTGCCTCTCTTTAGTCTACTGTTCGGCCATCAGTGACTTAATGTATGGAGGTAATTGGTCTGATTGTCGCTTCTATGGACATCATTTCCTTTGCTCAATTCCATTTGAGAGCTCTGCAATTATGCATGCTCAGACAAAGGAACGGAGGCCATTCAGATCTGTCTCAGAGGATAGATCTAGACCAGTCGATAAGAGACTCTCTCCCATGGTGGCTTTCTCAAGACCATCTGTCTCAGGGCACATGCTTCCGGAGACCTTCCTGTGTGTTTGTGATCATGAATGCCAGCATTCTAGGCTGGGGGGCAGTCTGGGGCTTGTTAAAGGCGCAGGGACTATGGACTCGGGAAGAGTCTGCTCTCCCATAAACATCTTGGAGTTGAGAGCAATTTACAATGCCCTGATGGCTTGGCCTCAATTGTCTTTAGCCCGGTTTATCAGGTTTCAGTCGGACAACATCACCACAGTGTTTTACATCAACCACCAGGGAGGAACTCAGAGTTCCTTAGCCATGAAGGAGGTGGCACGGATTATTCAGTGGGCGGAAGCTCACAATTGTTTATCTGCCATCCACATTCCTGAAATGGACAACTGGGAAGCGGATTTCCTGAGCAGACAGACGTTTCATCCCAGGGAGTGGGCTCTCCATCCGGAGGTGTTTTCTAGGTTAACCCTCAAATCGTGGGGGTCCCGAAGTTGGATCTGATGGTGTCTCGGCAGAATGCCAAGCTTCCAAGGTACGGTTCAAGGTTAAGAGATTCTTAGGCCGCTCTGATAGATGCTCTTGCGGTTCCTTGGGATTTCAATCTAGCATACCTGTTTCCAGGGCCGCCACTAGAAATTTTGGGGCCCCTGACTCAACCATTGATCAGGCCCCCTCCCCTTTGACATGTGCAATTTTTGACCAAGTGACTAAAACGTATATATGCACTTTATTCTTAAGTGTCTATTTAAACTTGGAAATGTTGTAAAGGTAGTAACATACACACACACAGACACACTCATATACTGAAACACACACACATAAGGATTCACATATAGACACTGTAACAGACACGCAAAGAAACAGACTCAGACACAAACACCCAAACAGACACTCAGTACTTGTTTACATTGACCTGACAAGTAATGAGGTAAACTACAGTTTTGTAAAAAAAAGGAGATTTAGAAAACAAAATATGGAGTTCTGATTATTTGTAAAGGAAGATGCCAACTAAATGATGACAACAGCATGCAGTGGCTGAAAGGAAGGGCCCTGAACTGCCTAAACAATTTAAAGGTAAAATGGTGGATTGGTTACTTCCGGAAAGGTCTCGTTAGTCTCAAAGTCTGTAGAAAGATGTGAATAATCGGTCGTAAGGTCAAAATGTCCTAAAATGAAACAGACAATGGACACACAAACTCAAACTTGCACATACACTCAAGGAAACACCGACAGAGACAGCCTCAGCAAACACACAAAGACAAACACACACAGAGACACCCACAGAAAACGCACAAAGACATACACACACAGAGAGACAACCACATAAAACACACAAAGACATACATACACACACCCTCACTGAGACATCCACAGAAAACACACAAAGACATACACACACTCACAGAGACACCCACATAAAACACACACCCTCACAGAGACATCCACAGAAAACACAGACATAGACACCGACCCACACAGAGGCATCCAGAGAAAATACACAAAGACAAACATGCACACATCCTCACAGAGACACCCATAGAAAAAGCTCAAAGACATATGCAAACACCCTCACAGACATCCACAGAAAATGCACAAAGACACACACACCCACCCTCACAGAGAGACCCACAGAAAAAAAAAACATACACACTCATAGAGACACAAACCAAAGCACAAATACATAAACACAGACACCCACACAGAAACACTCACAGGAGGAAACATTTATGCACCTTGCATCCCTTAAATCAACAGTGTGTGACATGCATGATTAAAAAATTGCAGAAATTAAGAGATCACTTTTTAAAGAATCAGAAATGTGCAAACAAAATTCTGTGAATTCAAATTTGTACATTAATGATCTGGGTAGATGGCTAGATGAAGAAAGGTACTTTTAAAAGGTTGACATATGTTTGTTTGTTTTTTCCCCAACCAAGAGCACCACTTCAAATCTTATGCAGATGTAAAAATCTTAGATAAAATGCCTCCTTGCATCTGGAAAGTCCTTGCATAAAGGGGCAGTAAATTTGAATGTAATATATATATATATATATATATATATATATATATATAATGCATATCTGCCAAAAGGGCACCTACCATTTGTGTATTGAGGAGGAAACATTTCTGCATGGTTTAAATATAGAATTTCTACAGCATTGTAAAAAATGTGTTTTTATGGACCCCTGGCCCCACCATACAACTACTACCACACTGAAGTTACAATCCGAAATTGCACAAAGAAATAAAAAACATTTGCTAAGTAAGTCCTACCTCCTCTGCAAATGAAAGTGATCTGCCGTCTGACACACACTGTACAAACAAAGTGCCAAGTCTGTCTCACACTGTGCATAGTGGTTTAGTGCACACTTAGAAATCCTCTCAAATGCTAATACTTTACTCCTTGTAATAACATTTTCTGCTGTAGTACCCACTGGTGGCTGCCAAAATGTTAAAAAAAATTTTTTTTTTAGTTCTTGCTTCATGGGGCCCCCCCTGGCCCATTGGGCCCCTGACAGGAGTCACCCCTGTCACCCCCTGATGGCGGCCCTGCCTGTTTCCTCCTTTTGCGCTCCTTCCACAAGTTATTGCTCGTATCAAACAGGAGAGAGCTTTGGTAATTCTAATAGCTCCTGCATGGCCTCACAGGATCTGGTATGCAGACCTAGTGAAGATGTCATCTAACTCAGGGTCCATTCCTCCATCCAGATCTCATTTCTCTGAAGCTGACTGCTTGGAGATTAAACGCTTAGTTCTGTCTAAGCGTAGATTTTCTGAGTCGGTCATTGAGACCATGGTCCAGGCTCGCAAGCCTGTTACTCGAAAAATTTACCATAAGGTATGGATTAAATACCATTTATTGGTGCAAATCTAAGGGCTACTCTTGGAGTAGGGTCAGGATTCCTAGGATTTTGTCTTTTCTCCAGGAAGGTCCAGAGAAAGGGTTGTCAGTCAGTTCTCTGAAAGGTCAGATTTCTGCATTATCTATTTTGTTACATAAACATCTGGCAAATGTGCCCGATGTTCAGTCTTTTTGTCAGGCCCTGGTAAAAATCAGGTCTGTGTTAAAACCTGTTGCTCCTCCATGGAACCTTAATCTTGTTCTTAAAGTTTTGCAGCAGGCTCTGTTTGAGCCAATGCATTACATAGATATTAGGTTGCTATCTTGGAAGGTTGTTTCTTATTGTTATTTCTTCTGCTCGGAGAGTTTCGGAACTCTCAACTTTGCAGTTTGATTCGCCTTACCTTATCTTTTATGCGAATAATGCGGTTCTTTGTACTAAATTGGGGTTTCTTCCTAAAGTGGTTTCAGATAGAAATATTAATCAGGAAATTGTTGTTCCTTCTCTCTGTCCCAATCCTTCTTCTCATAAAGAACATCTGTTGCACAACTTGGATGTTGTGCGTGCTCTAAAATTCTACCTACAGGCGACTAAGGATTTTCTCCAGTCTTCTGCCCTGTTTCTCAGCAAAGCGTAAGGGTCAAAAGACTACTGCTACTTCTCTTTCCCTCTGGTTGAGAAGTATAATTCGTTTTGCTTATGAGACTGCTGGACAGCAGCCTCCTGAGAGAATTACAACTCATTCCACTAGGGCTGTCTCCTCTTCCTGGGCTTTCAAAAATAAAGCTTCTGCAACTTGGTCCTCTCTGCATACTTTTTCCAAATTTTCCAAATTGGATACTTTTGCCTCGGCTGAGGCCTCTTTTGGGAGAAAGGTTCTTCAAGCGGTGGTGCCTTCTGTTTAGGTCTGCCTGTCTTCTCCCTCCCTGTTCATTCTGTGTCCTCTAGCTTGGATATTGGTTCCCACTAGTAATTGAATGACGTTGTGGACTCTCCATAGTTTATGAAAGAAAACAAAATGTATGCTTACCTGATAAATTTCTTTCTTTCCGGATATTGAGAGTCCACAATCCCACCCTTTATTATGACCGTTATTTTTGACTAAACCTCAGGCACCTTTGTGTTGTTCCTTTTCCATTTTCCATCGGTCGAATGACTGGGGATTATGGGTAGGGAGTGACAATGAACAGCTTTGCTGTGGTGCTCTTTGCCTCCTCCTGCTGGCCAGGAGTGATAATCCCATTAGTAATTGAATGACGTTGTGGACTCTCCATATCTGGAAAGAAAGAAATTTATCAGGTAAGCATAACTTTTTTGTTTTTTGCAAGAAGGTTTAGACAAGGACTTATCTGATAGCTTTTTGGGGGGGCAAATTTCTGCTCTTTATGTATTATTACATAAAAAGATAGCTTATCTTCCTAATAATCATATATATATTTTTTTCAAGCATTGGTTAAATTGAAACTAGTTAGTAAGCCAATTTCTCCTCCTTGGAACCTTAATTTGGTTTTAAGGGTGTTAAAAGTTTCTCCATTTGAACCTATCTTTTCTATTGACATTCAGCTTCTGTCTCTGAAGTGTCTGTGCTTTCTTGTGATTCTCCTTTTCTAGAAGATATGTTGTTTTTTAAGTACAAAATTTGTTTTTGTTTGTTTTTTCCAAATGTAGTTTCCTTAGAGAATATCAATAGAGAAATTTATTTTCTTTGTCCTAAGAAGGAAAGGTTTTACATAATTTGAATGTAGCTAGGGCTTTAAAGTTGTATCTTCAGGCTACTAAGGATTTTAGGCAATCCTCTAGTTTATTCATTTCTCAGTTCCACATAAGGGTCAGAATTCCATTTCCATTACTTTGGCTTTGTGGTTAAATCTTTTAATCCACAAGGCTTACTTTGAGGTAGGAAAATCTCATTCAAAATTATTTACTATTCATTCTACCCGATTAGTTTAAAAAAACAAACAAACAAAAACACAACCTTTGAGGCTTCAGTGGAACAATTTGAGAGACAGCAACATCCCTACATTCCTTTACCAGATTTTATTATTTTGATTTATTTGCTTATTTGGAAGTGTTTTTTTGCTAGGAAAGTCTTCTAGGAAACAGTGTTTGGAAATTTAGGTGCCTGCTTTCTTTGCGAAAAAATCTTTTATCCCACCCTCATAACTCGTGGACTCCATAGCTTGGGTATTCATTTTCCAGAGGTAATAGATTTGTGGACTTTCTCCACCTTACAAAAGAAAACATAAGTTATACTTACCTTAATTTCTTTCAAGGTGGTGAAAGTCCACGAGGCCTGCCCTTATTTCTTTGATTTGTGATTTTTTTTTTTTATGCTGGCAGTTTTAGTATTGCACTTCATTTCCCTGTTTTTTCCTGTCCTTTTCGCATCTCCTTACATGGCTATATGTAAGACTGACTAATTAGTGAGGTGGAAGGGATAGAATACTCTGAGTTTTTGGGAATCTTTGCCTTCTCCTAGTGGCCAGGAGTTGAATCCCAGAAGTAATGGACTTGTGGACTTCCACCACCTTAAATTAATTTATTAGGTAAGCATAAATTGTTTTCTTTTTTTCTTATAAGATGGAATTATTTTTAATGGGCATGGACTAACAGAAATAAGTATGATCTTGTAATCAAATATGTTTAAACTTATACTGCTGTAATATTTTGTACATAATATCATTAGAAATATATATACAGAAACTAAATTTATTAATCTTCAGTTTTGTTTGATACATGGTGAATACTGCATATGCCCCACAAGGTACAGTAACAACAAGAATAAATATGCAAATATTGTATCTAGTTTTTTTCATGTACGCAGTACTGTGTGTTATAGATTTGGTGCAATTTTAAAGGGATATGAACTTGGATATTAAACTTTCATGATTCAAATGTAGAATGCAATTTTAAGAGACTTTTCATTTTATCACTACCAAATTGGCTTTGTTCTTTTGGTATCCTTTGTTGAAAGCATACCTAAGTAGATTCGGGATCAGCAAAGCACTACTGGGAACTAGCTGGTAATTTGTGGCTACACATGTATACCTCTTGTCATTGGCTTGACAGATGAGTTCCACTAGCTCCCTGCAGTGCATTGCTGCTCTGGTGCTAACTTTAATATGAACTGTGCGTTTAACCTCTTTGCAGGAATTTAACTCGGTTATATGCAAGCAATGGTGTGATATTGAAATGCTCTAACCACATTTTTAAGTGGCTTTACACATTGCCAGATGATAAATTCACCCTAAACGGTTTATGATCTGTAATTTTGACACACATAAATATGTCACGTTTTTCCTTCTGAAGAACTCATCTGAAAAATCTATACCTGTAATGCTGATTGGCAACAAAACAGACTTGAGGATTGAAAAGACAGAATCAGACTGTATTCAGACTTCAATGGGGGAAAAACTAGCCATGGTAAGTAGAACTCTATTTATTTCTCAGAAGTGCACATGCAATTCCTGCAGAATTTCCAAACAGTGATTCATCCAGTTATTTTCTATTCTAGGCATATAGCTCCCTCTTCTGTGAGACCAGTGCAAAAGATGGCACTAATGTAGTCGAAGCTGTACTTCATCTTGCTAGGTAAGTGGTTTGTATTGACGTTGCTAGAATGCATTAAAGGGATATTTAAACAGTGCTCCTTTAGTAAAAATAAATGTTAAATCAAAGTAAGCCTAAAAAGAAACAGATTGTGTTAAAAAAACAGCAGACAACTTACTAGTTTTCTTGCTAAATGAGCTAGATAATAGCTACCATTACAGAACATATCTTCCATGGTCACATTATTTTTGCAGCTAAAGTTCTATACTTAACAAGAGCAATAAACTAATTGCAGCTAGCAGATAGGTGTCTCGTAGCAACACTTCAAAGGAAAAACTGATAATTTGCTTTCTTTTAGAGACCATAGCCCCCTTGTAGGGTTGTGATAGGAAGTAATAGATCCTGCACAAAGGAAGTTAAAAAGTAATAAAATATAAAATCATTTAAAGTGATGAATAATACAAAGTACAATGATTTCTGTTAGGTATAAGCCACTGCTTAGTGGGGGTTTTTATTACAATGAAACCGACTGTTTTATATCCCTTTTAAGCATTTAAAACATGATCTTGTATGAATACCAAGTGCTGAAACAAATCTGGAGAAGTATATGACATCCAAAATGGTTACATTTTAATTTATGGTATATGCCATGAAATGAAAATATATTCAGAAACTCTTCTAACAGAAGAAATAGCCAAAAGAAACAAAACCTTCCAAGACAAAGGCTGGATATCCAAATCATGCATAGTTTCAAAAGGAGGAACCTGCAAAGTTCTTAAACCAATTTATCCTTTATGGAATCTTAATTTGGTTTTAATTACATTACATGTAGCAATCTTCTTGTGAAACAAGACTGAAAGAGCAGAAATCTGTCAATTTAAGGAAAACATAATTTATGTAAGAACTTACCTGATAAATTCATTTCTTTCATATTAGCAAGAGTCCATGAGCTAGTGACGTATGGGATATACATTCCTACCAGGAGGGGCAAAGTTTCCCAAACCTAAAAAATGCCTATAAATACACCCCTCACCACACCCACAATTCAGTTTAACGAATAGCCAAGAAGTGGGGTGATAAGAAAGGAGGGAAAGCATCAAAAATAAGGAATTGGAATAATTGTGCTTTATGCAAAAAAATCATAACCACCACAAAAAGGGTGGGCCTCATGGACTCTTGCTAATATGAAAGAAATGAATTTATCAGGTAAGTTCTTACATAAATTATGTTTTCTTTCATGTAATTAGCAAGAGTCCATGAGCTAGTGACGTATGGGATAGCAGATACCCAAGATGTGGAACTTCCACGCAAGAGTCACTAGAGAGGGAGGGATAAATAAAGACAGCCAATTCCGCTGAAAAAATAATCCACAACCCAAATCAAAAAAGTTTTAATCTTATAAAGAAAAAAACTGAAAACATAAGCAGAAGAATCAAACTGAAACGGCTGCCTGAAGTGATTTTCTACCAAAAACTGCTTCAGAAGAAGAAAACACATCAAAATGGTAGAATTTAGTAAAAATAAGCAAAGAAGACCAAATTGCTTCTTTGCAAATCTGATCAACAGAAGCTTCATTCCTAAAAGCCCAGGAAGTAGAAACTGACTTAGTAGAATGAGCCGTAATCCTTTGAGGCAGGGTTTTACCCGATTCCACATAAGCATGATGAATCAAAGATTTAAACCAGGATGCCAAAGAAATGGCAGAAGCCTTCTGACCTTTCCTAGAACCAGAAAAGATAACAAATAGACTAAAAGTCGTTCTAAAATCTTTAGAAGTTTCAACATAATATTTCAAAACTCTAACTACATCCAAAGAATGCAAAGAACCTCTCTAGAGAATTCTTAGGATTTGGACACAATGAAGGGACAACAATTTCTCTACTAATGTCGTTAGAATTCACAACCTTAGGTAGAAATTAAAATGAAGTCCGTAACACTGCCTTATCCTGATGAGGAGATTCACAAGAAAGAGCAGATAACTCAGAAACTCTTCTAGCAGAAGAGATAGCCAAAAGGAACAATACTTTCCAAGAAAGTAATTTAATGTCCAGAGAATGCATAGGTTCAAACGGAGGAGCCTCTAAAGCCCTCAGCACCAAATTGAGACTCCAAGAAGGAGAGATTGACTTAATGACAGGCTTGATACGAACCAAAGCCTGTACAAAACAATGAATATCAGGATGATTAGCAATCCTTCTGTGAAAAAGAACAGAAAGAGCAGAGATTTGTCCTTTCAAGGAACTTGCAGACAAACCCTTATCCAAACCATCTTGAAGAAATTGTAAAACTCTAGGAATACTAAAAGAAAACCAAGAGAATTTATGTGAAAAACACCAAGAAATGTAAGTCTTCCAGACTCGGTAATAGATCTTCCTAGACACAAATTTACGAGCCTGTAACATAGTATTAATTACTGAGTCAGAAAAACCTCTATGACTAAGAATTAAGCGTTCAATTCCATACCGTCAAATTTAATGATTTGAGATCCTGATGGAAAAAAATGGGCCTTGAGACAGAAGGTCTGGCCTTAACGGAAGTGTCCAAGGTTGGCAACTGGCCATCCGAACGAGATCCGCATACCAAAACCTGTGAGGTCATGCTGGAGCCACCAGCAGTACAAATGACCGCTCCATTAGGATTTTGGAAATCACTTTTGGAAAATGAACTTGGAGGCGGAAAAATATAAGCATGATGATAATTCAAAGGAAGCGACAACGCGTCCACTGCTTCCGCCTGAGAATCCCTGGATCTAGACAGATACCTGGGAAGTTTCTTGTTTAGATGAGAGGCCATCAGATCTATTTCTGAAAGTCCCCAGATTTGAACAATCTGAAGAAATATCTCTGGATGAAGAGACCATTCGCCCGGATGTAACATCTGGCGACTGAAATGATCAGCTTCCCAATTGTCTATACCTGGGATATTAACCACAGAAATTAGACAGGAGCTGGATTCCGCCCATACAAGTATCCGAGATACTTCTTTCATAGCCTGAGAACTGTGAGTCCCCCCTTGATGATTGACATATGCCACGGTTGTGACATTGTCTGTCTGAAAACAAATAAACGATTCTCTCTTCAGAAGAGGCCAGAACTGAAGAGCTCTGAAAATCGCACGGAGTTCCAAAATGTTGAGTGGTAATCTCGCCTCCTGAGATTTCCAAAAACCCCTTGTGCTGACAGAGATCCTCAGACAGCCTCCCAATCTGAAAGACTCGCATCTGTAAAGATCATGGTCTAGGTTGAAAGAACCGAAGAGACCCGTAGAACTAAATGATGATGAACTTAACCACCGATCAAAGATAGTTAAACATTAGGATTCAAAGATATAAAAAGTGATATCCTAAAATCCCTGCACCATTATTCAGCATAAAAAAACTGGAAAGGTTTCCTATGAAAATGAGCAAAGGTAATTGAATCCAATGCTGCAGCCATGAGACGTAAAACTTCCATGCATATATAGCAACTAAAGGAAATAATAGAGACTGAAGATTCCGACAAACGGAACCCAATAATTGTCACTTGTCTGTTAGAGACAAAGACATTGACACAATCTATCTGGAAACCTAAAAATAAGGTGACCCTTTGTGTGAGAGGAATCAAGGAGCTTTTGATAAAAAGATCCTCTAACCATGACTTGAGAAAACAACAAGTTAAATCGTATGAGATTCCGCAGAACGAAAAGACTGAGCTAGTACCACGAGACCGTCCAAATAAGGAACACTGAGAACCTTGAAAAGATTCTTAGAACTGTCGCTAGACCAGAAGGAAAAGCAACAAATTGGTAATGCTTGTCAAAAAAGAGAATCTCAAAAAGATATGCATCTATTGTATCTATTGTAAACAAATAATGCATCACTGACCAAAAAAGGCAAAATAGACTATAGAAACACCATTCTAAAAGATGGTATACTTATATGACAATTCAAAAAGATTTTCTATCTTTAGAACAATGAATAGTCTTGAATAAAACCCCAAAACCCATTTCCTAAAAATGGAACTGGAATAAATACCCCAGAAAACTCCAGGTCTGAGCAGCGCTTAATCACCAATGGGTGATCAGCCGCGCTTCACCAAAACCCAAAATATATAGGACTGAAACACACTTAAGGAAAGTGTTAGCCTTACTGGAATAGCTGGAATATAATAGAGAAAAAAAGACTTCTCACAGACGGTTTTACTCTGAATCTTATTCTGTACCCAAAATCTAAGAAATTTGGACCGAATAGAACCAAACAAATCTCAAAAAAGTATTAACCTGCCCCTTACAAGCCAAGCTGGAATACGGCACATACATGCAAAGTTAGGGAGCTGATTTTGAACTGAAAAACTTCCAATTAAAAACATGTTACTTGGGTAAGAATTAAACATCATTTGCGAAAATATTCAATAAAATGAAGACACAAATTAAATTATTAGCATGTTAACCAAGTTAAAGGACCAGTCAACACACTGGACTTGCATAATCAACAAATGCAAGACAACAAGACAATGCAACAGCACCCAGTCTGAACTTCAAATGAGCAGCAGATTTTGTCCCTTTAACAATGCTAAATCAATCATAATCCGATACTTGATCTTAAAGTATCCAAACAGAAAAATGAAGCAATTGCAACATCATCCAAATAAATCACAGGTCCAAGAAAAGTACCTGAAAATAAATAATTTTCCTTAAATAAGATACAACCATCTAAAGGAAAATAAATACTATTTTGCTATAAAAACAATAGCATATTTAGCAGGAGTAGAGATAGCCCCATTAAATTGGGGAACCCTCAAAACTGAAATTAACTGCCGGCAAAGAATATAATTTAAAACCCTTGAAGAAGGAATAAAAGAAAATTCTCAGCCTATTCCATTCCCTAGTATCAGGAACTGGAAAAAAAACCTCTGAAAACACAGAAGATTAAATAAGCAGAAATAAAATGTTAGCTAGTCTTGAAAAAGAACTAGTTACCTCAATATCCAAAATAATCAACACCTTTTCAACAAAGAACAAATGTACTCTAATAAAAATAAAAAAGTAGATTTGTTAGTGTCAATATCTGATGAAGAAAATTCTGAATGAGAAAAAACACCATCAGAGAAGGATAATTCAGTATGTTGTTGGTCATTTGAAACTTCATCAACTAAAAAAGAAGTTTGAAAAAGACCTAAACATTTTATTAGAAGGCGCGATGTCAGACAAAGCCTTTAACATAGAATCAGAAAAATATTCTTATAAATTTCTAAGTATATCTTGTACATAAGATGTAAAAAGAATAGCAATATATGAAGCATAAATACTAATAGATTCTGCATGTAAAAGTTTATCATGATAACTTATTACAAACCATAGCTAAAGATAAACATTCATAACATTAAAATAAATGAACTTAGCTTTGGTAGGACTAATATCAGTCAACAGGAATCCGTTAGCATGTTCTGATTCAGGAACAGTATGCGAAATATCTTGCAATATGTAATAGAAAAAAACAACATATAAAGCAAAATTATCAAATTCCTTAAATGACAGTTTCAGGAATGGGAGAAAAATGCAAAACAAGCCTCTAGCAACCAGAAGCAGCAAACAATATGAGACTTAAATAATGTGACCCACATTATTGAGGCCAAATACAACGCCCATATCTTTTGGCGCCAAATATGACGTCACATCTTCTGACGCCGAAACCGACGCCCACATTTTTTTGCGCAAAAAAACATCTGAATACACATGCGTCAAAAAAATGACGTAACTACGAACAACTTCTGGCGTCAACTACGGCGCCGGAAATTACCAAATTTTGCGCCAAAAAAGTTTGCGCCAAAAATGACGCAATAAAATTAAGCATTTTCTGCCCCCGCGAGCCTAACAGCCCGCAGGGAAAAATAGTCAATTGAAAATTTTTCAAGGTAAGAAAAAATATATATTCACATGCATTATCCCAAATAATGAAACTGACAGTCTGAATGAAGGAATACTGATTATCCTGAATCATGGCAAATATAAGTTTAAACACATATATTTAGAACTTTACATATAAAGTGCCCAACCATAGCTTAGAGTGTCACAAAAAATAAGACTTACTTACCCCAGGACACTCATCTACATATAGTAGATAGCCAAACAAGTACTGAAACCAGAATCAGTAGAAGTAATGGTATATAAGAGTATATCGTCGATCTGAAAAGGGAGGTAGGAGAAGAAATCTCTACGACCGATAACAGAGAACCTATGAAATAGATCCCCTAGAGGAAGACCATTGTATTCAAATAGGCAATACTCTCTTCACATCCCTCTGACATTCACTGCACTCTGAGAGGAAAACCGGGCTTCAGCCTGCTGCGAAGCGCATATCAACGTAGAATCTAGCACAAACTTACTTCACCACCTCCATGGGAGGCAAAGTTTGTAAAACTGAATTGTGGGTGTGGTGAGGGGTGTATTTATAGGCATTTTTGAGGTTTGGGAAACTTTGCCCCTCCTGGTAGGAATGTATCTCCCATACGTCACTAGCTCATGGACTCTTGCTAATTTCATGAAAGAAATAGCAGATAAAACGTTATCCAAACCATCCTGAAGCAATTGAAAAATTCTAGGAATTCTAAAAGAGTGCCAAATGAACCCATGTTCCAAACACCAGTAAATAAAAGCCTTCCATACCTTGCAATAAATCTTCCTTGTCACAGGTTTACCGCCTGAACCAAAGTTTCAGTGACAGAATCAGAAAAAAAATTCTCTCTTAAAGCTAAGCATTGAATCTCCAAGCCATCAAGTTTAGAGATTTTAGATTCTGATGAAAGAATGGACCTTAAGACAGAACGTTGTGACGTAGAGGAGGTGGCTATAAAGGACAACTTGACATCTGTACCAGATCTGCAAATCAAGTCCTGTGAGACCAAGATAGATCAATTAGGATTGCTGATGATACCTCCTGCTTGATCCTGGCTATAACCTTTGGTAACCGAAAAAGAGATGGAACAATGTAAGCCAGGTGAAACAACCAAAGAGCTGTTAGAGCATCCACAAACTCCATCTGAGGATCCCTGGACTTCGCAAAATATCAGGAAACTTTTTGGTCAAATGAGAAGCCATTAGATCCACTTCTGAAAGTTCCCATAGGTCTACAATCTGACTAAAGATTTCCAGATGAAGAGACCATTTTCCTGGGTGAAGGTATTATGACATTCTCTATCTGGCTGGAAACACAGATAATTCTTTCTGAAGAGCCCTGAAAATTGTTACAGAACATTTATAAGCAACTTCACTTCCCAAAGTAACCAAATTCCCTGTGCTATCCGAGACCCCCAGACTGCACCCCAACCTGAGATTTGCATCTGTTGAGATCATACTCCAATTTGGATGGACAAAAGATGCCCCCAGAACAATGGACTGATGTGAAAAACACCAAGAAATGTAAGTCTTCCAGACTCGGTAATAGATCTTCCTAGACACAAATTTACGAGCCTGTAACATAGTATTAATTACTGAGTCAGAAAAACCTCTATGACTAAGAATTAAGCGTTCAATTCCATACCGTCAAATTTAATGATTTGAGATCCTGATGGAAAAAAATGGGCCTTGAGACAGAAGGTCTGGCCTTAACGGAAGTGTCCAAGGTTGGCAACTGGCCATCCGAACGAGATCCGCATACCAAAACTTGTGAGGCCATGCTGGAGCCACCAGCAGTACAAATGACCGCTCCATTAGGATTTTGGAAATCACTTTAGAAAATGAACTTGGAGGCGGAAAAATATAAGCATGATGATATTTCAAAGGAAGCGACAACGCGTCCACTGCTTCCGCCTGAGAATCCCTGGATCTAGACAGATACCTGGGAAGTTTCTTGTTTAGATGAGAGGCCATCAGATCTATTTCTGAAAGTCCCCAGATTTGAACAATCTGAAGAAATATCTCTGGATGAAGAGACCATTCGCCCGGATGTAACATCTGGCGACTGAAATAATCAGCTTCCCAATTGTCTATACCTGGGATATTAACCACAGAAATTAGACAGGAGCTGGATTCCGCCCATACAAGTATCCGAGATACTTCTTTCATAGCCTGAGAACTGTGAGTCCCTCCTTGATGATTGACATACGCCACGGTTGTGACATTGTCTGTCTGAAAACAAATAAACGATTCTCTCTTCAGAAGAGGCCAGAACTGAAGAGCTCTGAAAATCGCACGGAGTTCCAAAATGTTGAGTGGTAATCTCGCCTCCTGAGATTTCCAAAAACCCCTTGTGCTGACAGAGATCCTCAGACAGCCTCCCAATCTGAAAGACTCGCATCTGTAAAGATCATGGTCTAGGTTGAAAGAACCGAAGAGACCCGTAGAACTAAATGATGATGAACTTAACCACCGATCAAAGATAGTTAAACATTAGGATTCAAAGATATAAAAAGTGATATCCTAAAATCCCTGCACCATTATTCAGCATAAAAAAACTGGAAAGGTTTCCTATGAAAATGAGCAAAGGTAATTGAATCCAATGCTGCAGCCATGAGACCTAAAACTTCCATGCATATATAGCAACTAAAGGAAATAATAGAGACTGAAGATTCCGACAAACGGAACCCAATAATTGTCACTTGTCTGTTAGAGACAAAGACATTGACACAATCTATCTGGAAACCTAAAAATAAGGTGACCCTTTGTGTGAGAGGAATCAAGGAGCTTTTGATAAAAAGATCCTCTAACCATGACTTGAGAAAACAACAAGTTAAATCATATGAGATTCCGCAGAACGAAAAGACTGAGCTAGTACCACGAGACCGTCCAAATAAGGAACACTGAGAACCTTGAAAAGATTCTTAGAACTGTCGCTAGACCAGAAGGAAAAGCAACAAATTGGTAATGCTTGTCAAAAAAGAGAATCTCAAAAAGATATGCATCTATTGTATCTATTGTAAACAAATAATGCATCACTGACCAAAAAAGGCAAAATAGACTATAGAAACACCATTCTAAAAGATGGTTTACTTATATGACAATTCAAAAAGATTTTCTATCTTTAGAACAATGAATAGTCTTGAATAAAACCCCAAAACCCATTTCCTAAAAATGGAACTGGAATAAATACCCCAGAAAACTCCAGGTCTGAGCAGCACTTAATCACCAATGGGTGATCAGCCGCGCTTCACCAAAACCCAAAATATATAGGACTGAAACACACTTAAGGAAAGTGTTAGCATTACTGGAATAGCTGGAATATAATAGAGAAAAAAAGACTTCTCACAGACGGTTTTACTCTGAATCTTATTCTGTACCCAAAATCTAAGAAATTTGGACCGAATAGAACCAAACAAATTTCAAAAAAGTATTAACCTGCCCCTTACAAGCCAAGCTGGAATACGGCACATACATGCAAATTTAGGGAGCTGATTTTGAACTGAAAAACTTCCAATTAAAAACATGTTACTTGGGTAAGAATTTAGGATTTCGTTCCTTAACTAATATAAGCTTACAATTTTAGTCTTAGAACTCAATCTTGAAGCCCAGAGTAACAGTTAAGAATTGAATCCAATTATGAACCAAATAATTGATTATCTTGGGGGAAAAAAAAAATATGGATTTTTTAGAAATCACAAAATTGTTCTAGCTAAAACAGCTAAAGACATAGATTAAACCTCATTTGCGAAAATATTCAATAAAATGAAGACACAAATGAAATTATTAGCATGTTAATCAAGTTAAAGGACCAGTCAACACACTGGACTTGCATAATCAACAAATGCAAGACAACAAGACAATGCAACAGCACCCAGTCTGAACTTCAAATGAGCAGCAGATTTTGTCCCTTTAACAATGCTAAATCAATCATAATCCGATACTTGATCTTAAAGTATCCAAACAGAAAAATGAAGCAATTGCAACATCATCCAAATAAATCACAGGTCCAAGAAAAGTACCTGAAAATAAATAATTTTCCTTAAATAAGATACAACCATCTAAAGGAAAATAAATACTATTTTGCTATAAAAACAATAGCATATTTAGCAGGAGTAGAGATAGCCCCATTAAATTGGGGAACCCTCAAAACTGAAATTAACTGCCGGCAAAGAATATAATTTAAAACCCTTGAAGAAGGAATAAAAGAAAATTCTCAGCCTATTCCATTCCCTAGTATCAGGAACTGGAAAAAAAACCTCTGAAAACACAGAAGATTAAATAAGCAGAAATAAAATGTTAGCTAGTCTTGAAAAAGAACTAGTTACCTCAATATCCAAAATAATCAACACCTTTTCAACAAAGAACAAATGTACTCTAATAAAAATAAAAAAGTAGATTTGTCAATATCTGATGAAGAAAATTCTGAATGAGAAAAAACACCATCAGAGAAGGATAATTCAGTATGTTGTTGGTCATTTGAAACTTCATCAACTAAAAAGGAATTTTGAAAAAGACCTAAAAATTTTATTAGAAGGCGCGATGTCAGACAAAGCCTTTAACATAGAATCAGAAAAATATTCTTATAAATTTCTAAGTATATCTTGTACATAAGATGTAAAAAGAATAGCAATATATGAAGCATAAATACTAATAGATTCTGCATGTAAAAGTTTATCATGATAACTTATTACAAACCATAGCTAAAGATAAACATTCATAACATTAAAATAAATGAACTTAGCTTTGGTAGGACTAATATCAGTCAACAGGAATCCGTTAGCATGTTCTGATTCAGGAACAGTATGCGAAATATCTTGCAATATGTAATAGAAAAAAACAACATATAAAGCAAAATTATCAAATTCCTTAAATGACAGTTTCAGGAATGGGAGAAAAATGCAAAACAAGCCTCTAGCAACCAGAAGCAGCAAAAAATATGAGACTTAAATAATGTGACCCACATAAAATGAAGCATTTTCTGCCCCCGCGAGCCTAACAGCCCACAGGGAAAAATAGTCAATTGAAAATTTTTCAAGGTAAGAAAAAATATATATTCATATGCATTATCCCAAATAATGAAACTGACAGTCTGAATGAAGGAATACTGATTATCCTGAATCATGGCAAATATAAGTTTAAACACATATATTTAGAACTTTACATATAAAGTGCCCAACCATAGCTTAGAGTGTCACAAAAAATAAGACTTACTTACCCCAGGACACTCATCTACATATAGTAGATAGCCAAACCAGTACTGAAACGAGAATCAGTAGAAGTAATGGTATATAAGAGTATATCGTCGATCTGAAAAGGGAGGTAGGAGAAGAAATCTCTACGACCGATAACAGAGAACCTATGAAATAGATCCCCTAGAGGAAGACCATTGTATTCAAATAGGCAATACTCTCTTCACATCCCTCTGACATTCACTGCACTCTGAGAGGAAAACCGGGCTTCAGCCTGCTGCGAAGCGCATATCAACGTAGAATCTAGCACAAACTTACTTCACCACCTCCATGGGAGGCAAAGTTTGTAAAACTGAATTGTGGGTGTGGTGAGGGGTGTATTTATAGGCATTTTTGAGGTTTGGGAAACTTTGCCCCTCCTGGTAGGAATGTATCTCCCATACGTCACTAGCTCATGGACTATTGCTAATTACATGAAAGAAATAGCAGATAAAACGTTATCCAAACCATCCTGAAGCAATTGAAAAATTCTAGGAATTCTAAAAGAGTGCCAAATGAACCCATGTTCCAAACACCAGTAAATAAAAGCCTTCCAGACCTTGCAATAAATCTTCCTTGTCACAGGTTTACCGCCTGAACCAAAGTTTCAGTGACAGAATCAGAAAAAAAATTCTCTCTTAAAGCTAAGCATTGAATCTCCAAGCCATCAAGTTTAGAGATTTTAGATTCTGATGAAAGAATGGACCTTAAGACAGAACGTTGTGACGTAGAGGAGGTGGCTATAAAGGACAACTTGACATCTGTACCAGATCTGCAAATCAAGTCCTGTGAGGCCAAGATAGATCAATTAGGATTGCTGATGATACCTCCTGCTTAATCCTGGCTATAACCTTTGGTAACCGAAAAAGAGATGGAACAATGTAAGCCAGGTGAAACAACCAAAGAGCTGTTAGAGCATCCACAAACTCCATCTGAGGATCCCTGGACTTCGCAAAATATCAGGAAATTTTTTGGTCAAATGAGAAGCCATTAGATCCACTTCTGAAAGTTCCCATAGGTCTACAATCTGACTAAAGATTTCCAGATGAAGAGACCATTTTTCTGGGTGAAGGTATTATGACATTCTCTATCTGGCTGGAAACACAGATAATTCTTTCTGAAGAGCCCTGAAAATTGTTACAGAACATTTATAAGCAACTTCACTTCCCAAAGTAACCAAATTCCCTGTGCTATCCGAGACCCCCAGACTGCACCCCAACCTGAGATTTGCATCTGTTGAGATCATACTCCAATTTGGATGGACAAAAGATGCCCCCAGAACAATGGACTGATGTATCCAACAAGAAAGAGATTGTCTTATATTAGCACACAAAATAATATTTTGAGCCAACTGAGTGTAATCCCTGCACCACTGATGAAGCATACGAAGATGAAGTGGTCTCATATGAAACCAAGCAAAAGGAATAGCATCTGAGGATGCTATCAACAGACCTAAAACATCCATATAAAGAGCCACAGAAGGAAAAGGAACTTACCGAAAATGTACACAAGCGAGAGTACTTCAGCCTTTTCTGTTCTGTCAAGGACAGTCTCATTGAAACTGAAATAGATTTTCATACTCAGAAAATAATCCTGGACTGAGGGGACAGAGAGCTTTTTGGAAAGTGTACTTTCTAACCATGTTCTTGAAGAAACAACAAAATGTTGTTGGTATAAGATATTGCTAAATGTAAAGATTACCGATAAGAGACACTCCAAAACCTTTGTAAAAATTCTGGGTGTGGTAACTAGAACAAACGGTAGAGCAACAAACTGAAAATGATTTTCCATAAATGCAAATTTTAGAATTGATAATGATCCCTTAGGGATATGAAGATAAACATCCTTCCAAACTTTTGTGGACATAAACTGTCTTTGCTGAACAAGAAGAATAGTCTGAATGGTCTCCATCTTGAAAGAGGGAACCCTGAAAAACTTGTTTAAAGTTTTGAAGTCCAGAACAGGTCTTTAAATTCCTTTTGTCTTGGAAACATTAAAGAGGTTGGAATAAAATCCATGAGCATGTTACAAATCCAGAACTGGAACTATTACTCCCATAGATTCCAGATCTGAAATAGACTGAACAAAGACTCTTGCATTTACAGGGTTCTTTGGAACATAAGACAGAAGAAACCTACCCCTGGGGGGTTTTGATCTGAAATGTATTCTTTATCCTAGGGAAATAATGTTCAGAACCTATGTATCATGAACAGAATGAAACAAAGCCCCCTGAAAAAGGCATAATATGCCCCCTGTCAGAAGATCTGGATATGGGGCCATATCTTAATGCAGACTTGGTAGTGGAAATAGGCTTCTTGGACTGTTAAGACCTGTTCCAATTTGAGTTTGGTTTCCAGGAAAAACTGTAAAAATCCTTCTTCTAGGAAGAAGAGGCATAGGAGGACATTTAGATTGTAAATGGTTAGAAGTTCTAGAATTACACTTAGACTGCTTATACTGAGGGAGAAAAGCTCCTTTCCTCCAGTCACCATAGAAATAGTTTTGTCCAGACCAGATCCAAACAACAACTTTTCCTAAAAAGGCCCTCCTAGATAAACTTCTAGAACCATATTTGGTTGAATAACTCTGGTTTTTAATCACAGCTTTCATGCGTCTTGACATGCTCTCCACCAGTCTTTTACATTGCTGTTAGGTGACTTTATTCCACTGCTGGTGAAAAATTCAAAAATGAACAAACCAGGATATGAGATCCCCAAAGAGGTGCGCTGGTGTGGAGTAAAAATCCCACGGATCCACAGTGTTTCAGGCTGCACTCACATGAAAGACAATCCTAGCTGGACTCCTAAGACAGATGAAGACAAAAAGAGAGGCACCAAGGCATAGAGCAGTATCGTCGGGTCACAGAGGTAAGAAGAGTGTCCCTCCCCAAAATGCACAGAATACTCACAAGCGGAGCGATAAAAAGTGTCAGTAGTAGCAAGCCGGAACTGTTAGGAGTCGCCCGGCAGACACGCTGTGGCTTGATGACGTCACAGATCCTCGTCCAGTCACAGTGTCGGTTCCTCCCGATCTTTCACAGCAACAGTCTTGTAGTAAAGCCGATGTTATGGGCTATAGTATCTGGCTGGCATGAAATCATGTGTAGTAGAGATATACCACAACACAATGCAAGGTATAGGAGATATCAGTTTATTAAACTTAAAAACAACAACGCGTTTCTCAGCTGGTGGCCGTTTCATCAGGCTGCCACAGCGTGTCTGCCGGGCGACTTCTGGCTTGCTACTACTGACACTTTGTGTTGCTCCGCTTGTGAGTATTCTGTACATTTGGGGGAGGGACGCTCATCTTACCTCTGTGACCCGATGATACTGCTCTATGCCTTAGCGCCTCTCTTTTTGTCTTCATCTGAAAAATTCAAGCAGCTTGGCTTTGTTTGATTGTGACCATCCATCTTTCTCTTGATCATGTTCCAACATTTTTCAATGGGTTTCAGGTCTGGAGATTGGGCTGGCTATGACAGGGTCTTGAGCTGGTGGTCCTCCATCCACACCGTGATTGACCTGGCTGTGTGGCATGGAGCATTGTCCTGCTGTGAAAAAAAAAATCCTCAAATTTGGGGAACATTGTCAGAGCAGATAGGAAGCAAGTTTTCATTGAAGTCAGATATCCTTGTATGTGGTTTGAATAATGCGTCCTTCACAAAGATGAATCTGCCTGATTCCAGTCTTGCTGACAACAGTCCCAGATCATCATCGATCCTTCACCAAATTTCACAGTGGGTGCGAGACACTGTGGCTTGTAGGCCTCTCCAGGTCTTTGTCTTACCATTAGACGACCAGGTGTTGGGCAAAGCTGAAAATTGGCCTGGCTTCAGCAAGACTGGAGTAGGGCAGTTTTATCTTTGGGAAGTACACTTGAATCAAGCCATGTACACAGTTATATTTATTATTGTCATTTATTTGTATAGCGCTGCAAAATTCAATGGCACTGGGTACATAGGTAAGGCTATACAATGACAGACTTCAGATAAGATACAGAAACATAATGGATAAAACAAATTTAGTACAGGAGGAAGAGGGCCTTGCTCCAAACATACAGTAGGTGTATGTATGTATGTGTGTATTATATATATATATATATATATATATATATATATATATATATATATATATATATATATATATATATATATAATGTGTGTGTGTGTGTGTATGTATATATATATATATATATATATATATATATATACACCACACAGAGAAAGTCCAGCACTCGCTTACAAGCTCTCAGCTAAGATTAAAAGCAAAAGTGGAAGAGTTAAGGTCTCTTCCAAAATCTGAGTATCTAAACAGCCACACAATGCAAACTCTCAATCCAAACAAACTGGGAACAAATGAAGGGTGCACAGGCTTATGTAATCACCCTAGACATATACAAAACACGGAAGGGGACTGCACTCTCAGACCGGACCGGGTACACATCCTATGACCCTGCAACATGCACAGCCCTGGGTGTACGATAGCACTCTCAGGAAGCTGCACTGTCCCCAGAGTCACAGGCAGTTAACCCCAGACAGGTCTGGGTGCAAGGCCCATAGGGAAAATTACAAAACAAATTAATACAACACACAGACAGTCCAGCACTCACTTACAAGCTCTCCGTTAAGATTAAAAGCAAAAACCAACTCTTCCATGTTTGCTTTTAATCTTAGCTGAGAGCTTGTGAGTGCTGGACTTTCTCTGTGTGTTGTATTTTGTTTTGTAATTTTCCCTATGGGCCTTGCACCCAGACCTGTCTGGGGTTAACTGCCTGTGACACTGGGGACAGTGCAGCTTCCTGAGAGTGCTATTGTACACCCAGGGCTGTGCATGTTGCAGGGTCATGGGATGTGTACCCGGTCCAGTCTGAGAGTGCCGCCCCCTTCCATGTTTTATATATATATTTCTATACTAAGATATGGTAAGTCCACGGCTTGAGTAATTACTGTTGGGAATATCACTCCTGGCCAGCAGGAGGAGGCAAAGACCACCACAGTTAAAACTGTTAAATATCACTCCCTTACCCACAACCCCCAGTCATTCTCTTTGCCCTCGGTGCATGGAGGAGGTGAAGTTTAGGTGTCTGAAGAAAAATGTTGGTTTCATTTACAGACAAGTTTTGGGGTATAGCCGTATTCCATGTCATTCCTTGTAGTCGGGTAGTGGTGGCTTTAAAGCAGTTAGGAACTTGTAAAGAGGTGCTTACTGAGTTTTCCTAACAATTGCTGCCCTAGTTTAGAAAGCCACAGTTGGCTACTCTATTCTTTCTTTTTCAAAGGTCTCTGTGAAGAACTGGCTTCTCATAAGTGCTTTTTCTTCCAGTTGGAGAGACCATGCTCTTAACAAATTAAAAGACACTGCTTTTTTATTGGGACATAGATAATCCTGTTGTATGGGTTACACTGGGGCATGAAGCAGGTACTGTAGCATGTGTGAGACTAACATTTAAACTCTTTTAAAAAGAAAGGATATAATGTTTTTATTAGGCTTTATTTTGTGACACATATTTACTTGATAAAACAATACAAGTTTAAACTGAAAGTAAGGCTGAATTTTCTACTTTAGCAGCTTATACATTTCCCCATTGCTTTAAAATAAACCGATGCAACATTTTAAACTGTCCGGTTTGAAAAACTGGTTATTTCTGTTACTCGGTATACCAGGAAGCTATTTTTAGTGCCTCTCGGTGTCACAGCAGTAATTTGAGTTTGGCAGTTGCGGTCACATGAACGGTTTACTTCATAACGTTTCTGAGGAAAAAGCTGTTTTTCTCCTTTTCTGGGTGATCCGGTCTTAATTGGTAGCGGTAAGGCACCTCAGTAATTAAGGTGTGGGGTTGCCTGAGGGGTATTTTAGAAGTTTATTTGATGTTTATTAAATGTTTTTTATTAACTTTTCTCACATAATTTTAGCTAGGGATCGATTCTAATTTAGGATAAAATTTAAAGTGTATTTTTTCTTACAGGGAAAACGCAAGAGGAAATCTAGAAATTTAGAAAGTAAGGTGCCTGTCCTTAGTTCTGCTTCCCAAGTTTCCCTTTCTCATAAGTCTGATGAGGAAGATACATTGGGACTTTCTGAGGGTGAAATCTCAGATTCGTACAGTATAATTCCTTCTTCTGAGACTGAGGTGGTATCCTTCAGATTTAAGCTTGAACACCTTTGTGTATTGTTAAAGGAGGTTTTAGCTACTTTAGATGACTCTGATACCCCTGTCGTTGTCACTCCTAAGAAATCTAGTAAACTTAATAGTTTCTTTAAAGAACTTTCCACTTCTGAGGTTTTTCCTGTCCCGGACTGTGCTAGGGAGATTATCTCACAGGAATAGGAGAATCCAGGGGTGTCTTTTTTTTCCCCGTCTCCCATTTTTAAGAAAATGTTTCCTGTCGAGGACTCCATTAAAGACCCTTGGTATACTGTACCCAAAGTTGAAGGGGCCATTTCCACTCTGGCAAAGAGAACCACTATTCCTATTGAGGATAGCTGCTCTTTTAAGGATCCAATGGACAAGAAGCTGGAGGCTTATTTGAAAAAGATTTATGTTCATCAAGGTCTCCAATGGCAACCTGCGGTGTGTATTGCCACTGTGACTAGTGCGGCATCTTATTGGTTCGAAATCTTGTCTGATTCTCTTCAAGTAGAGACTTCCTTAAATGAAATTCAGGATAGGATTAAAGCTCTTACGTTGGCCAATTCCTTTATTGTAGATGCCATTTTACAGGTTGTTGGACTAGGAGCTAAAACTTCTAGTTTCACTGTCCTAGCCCGCAGGGCGTTATGGTTGAAATCCTGGTCTGCGGACGTTTCCTCTAAAGTCAAGCTTCTGGTGATTCCTTACAAGGGAAAACCTTGTTTGGACCTGGGTTGGCAGAAATTATCTCTGATATTACGAGTGGAAAAGGGTCTTTTCTACCTCAAGATAAGAACAATAAGCCTAAAGGACGTCAGAGTAATTTTTGTTCCTTTCATAACTTCAGAGGAAAGTCTTCCTCTTCTTCCAAGCAGGAACAATCCAAGTCTTATTGGAATCCCAATCAGTCTTGGAACAAGGGGAAACAATCAAATAAACCCGCAGCTGATTTCAAATCAGCATAAAGTGTTTGCCCCAATCCAGGATTCGATAAGGTGGGGGGCAGGCTTTCTCCGCTCTCTCAAGCCTGGATACAAGATGTTCTACAACCCTGGACTGTGGATGTAGTATCCCAGGGTTACAAATTGGAATTCAAGACTTTTCCTCCCAGAGGCAGATTCCTTCTCTCAAGATTATCTGGAGAACAGATAGAGAGAGGCGTTCTTGAAATGTATATAACATCTTTCCTCCCTGGGAGGGATAGTTCCAGTGCAGGAACAGGGTCTCGGGTTCTACTTTAACCTATTTGTGGTTCCCAAAAAAGAGGGAACTTTCTGTCCCATTCTAGACTTGAAGTGTCTAAACAAGTTTCTCAAAGTTCCATCCTTCAAGATAGAGACTATACGCTCCTCTTCCACTAAAGGAAGAATGGGTCAGTTAATGACGACTATAGACCTAAAGGATGTGTATCTTCATGATCCTATTCACAGGGACCATCACAGATTCCTTAGATTTGTCTTTCTGGACAAATATTTCCATTTTGTGGCCCTTCCATTTGGTCTAGCCACGGCTCCCAGAATTTTTTCAAAGGTTCTGTTGGCTCTTTTGGCAGTGAACTGTTCTCGTGGAATTGCTGTGGCACCCTACCTGGACGACATATTGGTTCAGGCGCCATCTTTTCAACTAGCAAAATCTCACACAGAGATATTTGTCTTTTCTTTGTTCCCACGGATGGAATGTGAATCTGGAAAAAAGCTCCCTTTCCCCTGCTACAAGAGTAGTGTTCTTAGGGACCATTATAGATTCTCTATTGATGAAGATTTTTCTGACAGAGGTCAGGAAAAACAAAATCATTTCCTCTTGCCTCTCTCTTTAGGCTTCTGCTCATCCTTCAGTGGCTTAATGTATGGAGGTAATCGGTCTGATGGTGACTTCCATGGACATCATTCCTTTTGCTTGATTCCATTTGAGAGCTCTCCAGTTGTGCATGCTCAGACAATGGAATCGCGACCATGCGGAACTATCTCAGAGAATAGAGTTAGATCAGTCATCAAGGGATTCTCTCCCGTGGTGGATTTCATAAGAACATCTGTCTCAGGGCACATGCTTTCGGAGACCTTCCTGGGTGATCGTGACCACGGACGCCAGCCTGCTGGGCTGGGGAGCAGTCTGGAACTTGTTAAAAGCTCAGGGCCTTTGGACTCGGGAGGAGTCTGCTCTTCCCATCAACATCTTGGAGTTAAGGGCAATTTACAATGCTCTATTGGCTTGGCCTCAGTTGTCCTCAGCCCAGTTTATCAGGTTCCAGTTAGACAACATAACCTCTGTGGCTTACATCAATCACCAGGGAGGAACTCTGAGTTCCTTAGCCATGAAGGGGGTAACTCGAATTCTTCAGTGGGCAGAGACCCACAATTGCTGTCTAGCTGCCATCCACATTCCAGGAGTAGACAACTGGGAAGCAGATTTTCTGAGCAGACAGACTTTTTTCATCTCAGGGAGTGGAAACTACACCCGGAGGTGTTTTCCAGCTTAGTCCTCAAATGAGGGGGTGCCGGAGTTAGATATGATGGCATCCCATCAGAAAGCCAAGCTTCCAAGGTACAGTTCAAGGTCAAGAGATCCGCAGGCCGTTTTGATAGATGCTCTGGCAGTTCCTTGGGTTTTCAGCTTGGCATACCCATTTCCTTTTTTGGCTCTCAGTCCACGTGTCATTGCTCGTATCAAACAGGAGAGGGTGTCAGTGATTCTAATAGCCCCTGCGTGGCCTCGCAGGATCTGGTTTGCAGACCTAGTGTAGATGTCATCTCTCCCACCTTGGAGACTACCTCAGAGGAAGGACCTCCTGATTCAGGGTCCCTTCCTTTATCCAAATCTCATTTCTCTGAAGTTAACTGCTTGGAGATTGAACACTTTATTCTGTCTAAGCGTGTTTTTTCTGAATCAGTCATTGAGACCATGATTCAGGCTCGCAAACCTGTTTCTGGAAAGATTTACCATAAGATAAGGCGTAAATATCTTTATTGGTGTAAATCCAAGGGCTACTCTTGGAGTAGAATTAGAATTCCTAGAATTGTATCTTTTCTTCAGGAAGGCCTGGAGAAAGGATTGTCAGTCAGTACCCTGAAGGGTCAGATTTCTGCTTTATGAGTTTTACTACATAAACGTTTGGCGGATGTGCCAGATGTGCAATCTTTTTGTCAGGCCTTGGTCAAAATCAGGCCTGTCTTTAAGTCTGTTGCTCCTCCTTGGAGCCTTTACCTTGTTCTTACAGTATTACAGCTGGCTCTGTTTGAGCCGTTGCATTCCATAGACATTAAGTTGTTATCTTGGAAGGTTTTGTTTCTTGTTATCTCTTCTGCTTGAAGAGTCTCAGAACTCTCAACTGTGCAGTGTGATTTGCCTTATCTTATTTTTCATGCCGATAAGGCGGTTCATGTACTAAGTTAGGTTTCCTTCGTAAGGTTGTTTCTAATAGAAATATCAATCCAAAGAACGTTGGTTACACAATTTCGATGTTCTACTTCCAGGCGTCTACGGATTTTCGCCAGTCCTCTGCCCTCATTGTCTGTTTCTCTGGGAAACATAAAGATCAGAAAGCTACTGCTACTACTCCTTTCTTTTTGGTTACAAAGTATAATTTGTTTGGCTTATAAGATTGATAAACAGCAGCCTCTTGAGAGAATTACGGCTTATTTCACAAGAGCTGTTTCCTCTTCTTGGGCTTTCAAAAATGAAGCTTCTGTGGAACAAATTTGCAAGGCTGCAACTTGGTCTTCTCTACAAACTTTTTTCTTTTGGGAGAAAGGTTCTTCAAGCGGTGGTGCCTTCTGTTTAGGACTGCATGTCTTGTCCCTCCCTATTTATCCGTGTCCTCTAGCTTGGGTATTGGTTCCCAACACTAATTACTTTAGCCGTGGACTCACCATATCTTATGAAAGAAAAACAAAATTTATGCTTACCTGATAAATTTATTTATTTCCAGGTATGGTGAGTCCACGGCCCCACCCTTTATTTTAAGACAGTTGTTTTTTTTTACTATAACTTCAGACACCTCTACACCTTGTGTTACTCCTTTTCTATCTAAAGGGGAGGAGAGTCCACGGCTTCATTCATTACTTGTGGGAAATAAGAACCTGGCCACCAGGAAGTGGCAAAGACACCCCAGCCAAATGCTTAAATACCTCCCCCACTTCCCTCATCCCCCAGTCATTCTTTGCCTTTCGCCACAGGAGGTTGGCAGAGAAGTGTCAGAAGATTCGGAGTGGTCTCTTATGGAGGGTAGTTCTTTTCGAAATGGGACTGGAGTTTTAAGTAGTCCTGTCAGCCTCTCAATGAGAGCTTGGGTGAATGTTAGAGTCCGGAGATGCAGGGAGAGTCTTTCTGCAAAACCATCCCGACTAACAGCTCCATAAGCAATCAGCATTGACGAGTTTTGCTGCCCGCTTTCCTCACTGAAGTCCATGTCAGGAGCGATGCTACTACACTGTCACACTTGAGAGGCCATATTCCTGTTCCATGGCATAGAGTCTGGTACGATTGTTTTATTTTTTTATACATGTAATGAAAACGCAGAAGACAGGGTCACAGTGGGATACTTTTTTATCTTTATAGAATCAAGGGTTAATATCTCTGGTAGGGGATTATTGAACAGGGTGGGTTTGTACATGTTATTGTTTATTGTGTCATTGCTGCAATATGTGTGAGATGAGGCTCTGGCAATGGGTGGACTTTTAGTTTCATTTCCGGGAGTATTTGCGCGGCCGATTAACAAAGTCTAGTACCTGTGTTTATTGTGAGGAGGATCTGGTAGACCCACCTGCTCAACTATGTTCCACATGCCTTGATAAAGTTACGACATCTAGAAATAATAGAATGTCTAGTACTACTGAGCCATCCACCTCTGAGGGTTCTCCGTCCCGTGAGGTGCGTTTCCTACATTCATCTCCGATTACACATGCAGCGCCACAGTGCATGACTATTTCTCATACGGGAGAGATCCGTTGGCCACCAGATTTTGCGGATCAACTGCAAACTGCGGAGTTTAAGGTGATTAGTGCTTTACCACGTTCTGCTAAGCGCAAGCGTAAGCTAAAATATGGCGATTCGACCCAGGGGTCATCTGCTCCAATGGATATTTCTGAAAGATTATCCGCTGATGAGGATGACTAACTCTTCGGAGGACGTTCCTTCTGGGTCGGAGTCTGTCATCTAAAGCTCCAACTGCAGAGGAGCCTGACTTTATGTTTAGGAAAATTTGCGCTTTTTGCTGAAGCAGGTGCTTGCTACCCTCGAGGTTAGAGAACATTTTAAGAAAAACGTTTCAACAAACGGGGTTCATTTTTCAGCCAGCAGCGGATGTAGCTGCGGTTGCTGGAGCTGCGACATATTGGTGCGAAGCTCTTGTCTGACATGTTTGAGAGGGAGACTCCCCTCGACAAGATACAGGAGAGAATTAAGGCCTTGAGGTCGCTAATTCTTTTATTTGTGATGCCAATATGCAAATTATTTGCCTGAACTCTAAGGTGTCAGGTTTTTCCGTATTAGCCCGCAGGGCTCTGTGGCTAAAGTTGTGGTCTGCGGACATGACCTCTAAGTCTAGACTGCTATCCCTTCTATTTCAGGGAAAGATCCTGTTCGGTCCGGGATTGGACTCAATCATATCCACGGTTACGGGAGGCAAGGGCGCTTTCCTACCGCAGGATAAGAAGGTTAAGCCTAAGGGATCTACTTTTCGTCCCTTTCGTGCGGACAACACCAACAGCCCACCACGAAAGTGGATCAGTCCAAGGGCACTTGGAAACCAGCTCAGTCTTGGAATAAGTCCAAGTAGAACAAGAAGCCTGCCGAAATAAAGTCGGCACGAAGGGGCGGCCCCCGACTAGTCTCCGGACCAAGTAGGGGGCAGATTATCTCTCTTTTCAGAAGCCTGGTTGCAGGATGTTCAGGACCCTTGGGTTCTGGAGGTTGTCGTCCAAGGATAAAGGGTAGGGTTCAGATCTTATCCGGGATCTCTCTTCCCTCTGAGTTATTGTACCGGTACCCCCAGCAGAAAAGGATCTAGGGTACTATTCAATCCTTTTCATGGTCCCAAAGAAGGAGGGCACGTTCCGCAAGATTCTGGACCTAAAATGTTTAAACAAATTTCTGGCCGTTCCATCGTTCAAAATGGAAAACGATCAGATCTTTTTTGCCCCTAGTTCAAGAGGGTTAGTTCATGACGACAATAGACTTGAAGGGTGCCTACCTTCATGTTCCAATCCACAGGCACTGAGATTTGCATTCCTGGACCAACATTTCCAGTTTGTGGCCCTTCCCTTGGGCCTGGCGACGGCCTCTAGAGTCTTTACAAAGGTTCTGGGGGTGCTACTTGCAGTGGCCAGATCTAGAGGCATTGCTGTGGCGCCCTATCTGGACGACATCCTAGTCCAGGCACTGTCGTTCAGTCTCTCAGAGGATCCCTCAAGGGCTCTACTTATTTTGCTCCAATCCCACAGTTGGAAGATAAACTCAGGAAAGAGCTCCCTGATTCCTAGCAACAGGGTGGAGTTCCTGGGAATGATAATAGAGTCTATATCCATGAGAATATTTCTCACAGATCAGCAGCGCAGAAAGATTGCATCCACCTGTCTTGCCCTTCAGTCCTCCTCCAGTCCCTCGGTGGCTCAGAGTATTGAGGTGATCGGGCTCATGGTGTCCAGCATCAATGTCATTCCATTCGCCAGGTTCCACCTCACACCTCTTCAGTTATGCATGTTGTGACAGTGGAACTGCAATCATACAGATCTATCCCAACAGATTTATTTTGACGATCGGACAAGGGAATCCCTCTCTTGGTGGATCTGTCCTACTTCCTTCCTGAGACCGTCCTGGGAGATTGTGACCACGGACGCGAGTCTGGCAGGATGGGGAGCTGTTTGGGGTGTCAGGATGGCATAGGGCATAGGGAAAATAGTTGTGAGAAGAGTCTCTCCTCCCGATAAATATTCTGGAACTTCGAGTGATCTACAATGCTCTGAATGCGTGGCCTCTACTGGCGTTGTTCAACTTCATCAGATTCCAGACAGACATTACCTCAGTGGCTTACATTAACCACCAAGGGGGGGGGGGGGCGAGAAGCTCTCTGCCCATTCCAATATCCGATAAACCTCCCTCATTGCCAGAGTCCCACACCTGCTTGCTCTCATCAATCCACATTCCGGGTGTGGACAACTGGGAAGCGGATTTCCTCAGCAGGCAATCCTTCCATCTGGGGGGAATGGTCTCTCCATCCTGAGGTGTTTGCAGGGATTTGTCACAGATGGGGGACGCCGGAAATAGGCCTCATGGCGTCCAGACTCAATTGCAAGCTACCCAGGTACGGGTCGCGGTCCAGTGATCCCCAGGCAGAGTTGATAGATGCTTTAGCGTTGCCTTGGGGGTTCAACCTAGTTGACATACTTCCACCGTTGACACTTCTACCTTGTGTAGTGGCCCGCATCAAGCAGGAGCAAGCTTCGGCTATTCTGATTGCTCCGTCGTGGCCGCAGAGGACGTGGGTTGCGGATCTGGTGGGGATATCATCTTCTCCTCCATGGAGGTTACCCTGTCACAGGGATCTGTTGGTACAGGCCCCCTTCCAACATCAAAATCTAGATTCTCTGAGGCTGACTGTGTGGAGATTGAATTCTTAGTCTTGGCCAACAGAGGGTTTTCTGAGAGAGTGATTGATACACTCGTTCAGGCTAGGAAGCCAGTCACTCGTCGCATCTATCATAAGGTGTGGAGGACTTACTTGTCCTTGTGTGAGAAGCATGGATATCCTTGGCACAAGGTTAAGGTATCCAGGATTCTGTCTTTTTTCTCCAGGGTGGTTTGGAAAAGGGACTTGCCGCCAGTTCCTTGAAGAGACAGATTTTGGCATTATCTGTTTTGTTACACAAAAGGGTCGCTGAGCTTCCTGATATTCAGTCCTTTGTTCCGGCTCTGTCTAGAATCAGGCCTGTTTTTAGACAGTCCGCTCCTCCCTGGAGCTTGAACTTGGTTCTGAGGGTATTGCAGAGGGTTCCATTTGAACATATGTACTCTATTGACATTAAGATCCGTTTCTGGAAGGTTATCTTTCTGTTGGCTATTGCATCGGCTCGCAGAGTCTCTGAGCTGGCGGCATTGCAATTTGAG